>NW_016962794.1:0-2759 GCF_001483705.2 Eufriesea mexicana
CGTGCTATACACTGTTACTTGTGGATTTCAGCGCTCTGCTGGGCTCTAGTTCATTTTGCTTGTCTTTATGAAGGACAGCGATAGTGGTCCCATCATGTTAGGTTGGGTTAATTTAAGATCTGTTATGTTACATTCGGCTAGGTTGTGATAGGCTACTTTGACTTTTGTGCTATACACTGCCATTATGCGGATCTCTGCGCTCCAATGTGCTCTAATAGTCTCTGCTTGTCTCTCGGGTGGCCAGTGATATTGGTCTCGGCAGGTTAGTTTGAGTAGGGTTACGCTTCGTTAGGTTAGGTTAGGAATGCTCGGTTAGGATTTCTTTGTCTTTTGTGCCATAAACTGCTATACGATGGAGTTCTACGCTCTAGAGTGCCCTGCTGTACTCAGCTTTACCCTGGGGCGGCGAACAATAGTGGTCATGACGCATCAGGTTGAGTTAGGATACGTTTGAGTTACGTTTCGTTGGGTTTGCTTGGGAAGGCTTGGTTCGGGTTTCTTTGAACTTTGTGCTATGCACTGCTATTCGGAGGATGTCCTCACTTTACGTTGCTGTACTATACTCCGCTCGACTCTGGGGAGGCGAGAAATAGATGTTGTCGCAGGGTAGGTTGAGTTAGGCTATGTTTAGTTAGGTTAGGTTTGGTCAGGTTTTGTCACGGTATCTTCGACTCATGCCCTATACACTGCTATTCGGTGGATTCCTGCTCTCAACATTGCTCTACTATGCTCTGCTCGACTCAGGGGAGTCGAGCAATGCTGGTCCTGGCACGTTGCGTTGGGTCATGTTATGTTTGGTTAAGTTATGTTAGGAAAATTTTGGTTTGGATAGCTTTGACACTCGTGCCATACACTGTCACTCGGTGGATTTCCGTGATCTAGTGTTTTCTACTGCATTCGGCTTTGCTCAGGGGAGGCCAGGACCAGTGGCCGCGGGACGTAATGTTGAGCTATGCTATGTTCGGTTAGGTTAGGTTGGGACAGGTTAGGTAGGGATATCTCCGGCTTTTGTGCTATACATTGCAATGCGGTGGTTTTCTGCGATCTGCTGTGCTGTAGTATATTGTGCTTCGGGCTGGGGTCGCCAGCAATAGTGGTCTCGGTACGCTGGGCTTAATTATGCTACGTTTGGTGAGGTTAGGGTAGGATAGTTTAGACCTCTGTGCTATACACTGCTATTCCTTGTGTTTCTGCGCTCTACTGTTCTCTACTACATTCTGCTCGTCTCTGGGGAGGCCAGGAGCGGTGGTAACGGCACGTCATGTTGAGTCATACTGCGTTCGGTTAGGTTAGGTTATGTCAGGTTATGTTAGGTTACCTTCGACCTTTGTGCTCTTCACTCTAATGCGGAGGATTCCTGCGAATTACTGTGCTCTAGTACACTCTGCTTGTCTCTGTGGAGGTCAGCAATACTTGTCTCGTCAGGTATGGATGAGGTAGATTACGTTTGGGTATTCTATGTTTGGCTAGGTTAGTATAGGCTACTTTGACTTCTGAGCTATTGACTGCTGTTCGGTGGATTTCTGCGCCCTAGTGTGCTCTGGTGTGCTCTGCCTGTCTCTGGGGATGCTAGCAATAATGGTCTCGTCACTTTCTGTTTAGATACATTATGTTTGGGTATGTAATGTATGGTCTTGTTATGTCAGGATATGTTCGTCTCCTGCGGTATGCACTGCATTGCGTTGGATTTCCGCGCTATGCTTTTGGCTAGTATATTCTGCTTGGCCCTGTGGAGGCCAGCAATAGTGGTTTCGGCACTTTAGGTTGAGTTATGCCACGTCTGGTTGTGCTACGTTATTTGAGGTTATGACGGGATAGCTTAGGCGTCTGTTCTGTACACTGCTATCCTCCAACTTCTGCGCTCTACTGCGTTCTAATGTTCACTGCTTGGCTCTGGGGAGGCCAGCAATAGTGGTCTATGCAATTGTGGTCTCGGCACGTTAGGCTTAGTTAGCCTACGCTTGCATATGAGAGGTTTGGTTAGGTTAGGACAGAATATCTTAGATTTTCGTGCCACTCACTGCCATTCGGTGGATTTCTGCGCCCTACTGCGCTCCAATATGTTCTGCTTGGCTCTGAGGTTGCCAGTAATAGTGGTATCGGCACGTTAGGTTGAGTTACTTTACGTATCGCTTGGGTAGGTTAGGGAGGCATGGTTAAGATTTCTTTGACTTTTGTGTCATACACTGCTATTCGGGGGATTTCTCCGCTATACATTGCTGTACATAACTCTGCCCGAATATGCGGAGGCGAGCAATAGCGGTCGCGGCACGTTATTTGCAGTTAGATGATGTTTGGTTATGTTAGGTTAGGCTAAGTTTGGTTAGGATAACTTTCACTTTCGTGCTATACACTGTTATTCGGTGGATTTCTGTGACCCACTGTGCTCTACTGTATTCTGTTTGGCTCTCGGATTGCCAGCAGCAGTGGTCTAGGCAAATTGCGCTCTGCTATGCTGCGCTTGGTTAGGTTAGGTTGGGTCCAATTATGTATGGTTATCCTCGATTTTTGTGCTATTCACTGCAATGCGGTTGATCTCTGCGCACTACTGTGCTCTAGTACATTCTGCTTGACATTGTGGATGCCAGCAATAGTGGTCTCGTCATGTTAGGTTGAGTTAGACTGTGTTTCGTTGGATTAGGTTAGATTAAGCTCGGTCAGTTTGACTTAGACTTTCGTGCTGTACGCTGCTCTTCGGAGCATTTCTGCGACGTACTGTACTCTACCATATTATGCTTAGAACTGGGGATGCCACCAAT
>NW_016962795.1:0-939 GCF_001483705.2 Eufriesea mexicana
TTGAGGGTTCGTAGCGCTTTGGAGTTTAAGGACGAGTTAAGTAATTATTACGTAATAATACTACGAACGTTTTGTTAACTTGTAGCTTCACCTAATTCAACAAACTAACCTCGTCATGTTCGCAAACCACGGGAATATAAAAGGTATACGGCTTCATTTGAACTGTATCACGCATATGCTACTTGAGCACAATTTTTATATTCGACGAAGTACTTACTGCCGAATTTTGGATCGAATTCAATCAATTAATTAATTAACTTCATCACAATGGTGATTGAAGTCTGCCAATTGGTTAATGCTATGTATATGATCAATTGTAAAGTTTGACGATATTGCCATTGGCTATGTAACTGACTAATGACTATTATAGTAGTTAGTAGTAACCTGTTCGCGGAAATGTGCTCATTTTGTTAACTGCGTGACAACCTTTTCCTTTTCATTTTGTTAACTGCGTGACAACAATTATCTTAATTTCGCTACCTACGTATAAAGATATAATTTTAATGCAATTTCCCTTGACCAGCGCAATAAACGAATTTCCATCAATAGATTCAACGTGCTTTGGATAATGTATCATACTTTCCTGACCCAGTTATTACCTAAAATATTACCCTGCCGATTTCCATTCATCATTTCCCATTTCGCGTAGTGCCAGAAGCTCGAAGCTCAACCAAAAACAATGTTTGCAGCGCCAAAGCTGCAATTACACGCTAACAGGCCGAATCATATTCAAGAATGTAAGAGCGAAGGGTGTTGTGTAGGGTTTGCTTCTTCTTCGGATTGAGCAATTGAATTTTTACTCCCTGTTACTGTTTTCATCTTCCACAAGCTTTATCTGGATTGGATGGCGCATCTGGATGGAAATAGGGAACGTCAATTACGCATGCACGAAATTTCTAAGATCTACCGCCACAGCAGCGCGCTGCAGAACGTAGCACA
>NW_016962796.1:0-497 GCF_001483705.2 Eufriesea mexicana
ATTGTAGATTGTAGGCTTCGATTATTAATAGGGAAATTTGATCAACATTGCTCGGAATAGGTAGTATTTTAGAGGTATTCCAAATTCTTCTTCGATTTTCAGGATTCAATTGCTAAATATAGTGAGGGAAATACAAGTGGTTGTGGATGGGTGGAGAGCGTGTTACACATTTATATATTATGGTTTCGCTATCCTAGATTTCGAGTATGGCTTAGAAAATTTTCATCTATCCTATTAGAGTAATATGTTCTCTATCGAGTAGACTAATTCTTACTTCTCCGATTTCGACGATTCTTTTTAGAAATATAATGCCCCAAGTGCGAGTGAGTGACAGTTCGTTCCACGCATTTAAATATACGGTCTTCGCTATGCTAGACTACGGGTGTGGCCTTGAAATTTTTCACCTACTCTGCTAGATTAGGATGTTCTCTATCGAGTGGAGCGATTTTTGTCCGATTTCGTAGATTTTTTTTCGAGAAATAGAGCCGGAAGTGCGG
>NW_016962797.1:0-3855 GCF_001483705.2 Eufriesea mexicana
GCTACGTTTGGCTAGGTTAGGTTACATTGCGTTAGGTTACGATAGCTTTGACTTTTGTGCTACGCACTGCTATTCTATGAACTTCTGCACTCCTCTGTCCACTATGGCACTCAGCTTGTCTCTGTCGACGACAGGGATAGTGCGCTCGGCAGGTCAGGTTAGCTTTGACTTTTGTGCTATACCCTGCAGTTGGGACGATTTCAGCGTTCTACATTGTTCCGCTATTCTCCGCTTGGCACTCGTGAGGCCAGCCATATCGGTCGTGGCACGACAAGTTCGGCTACGTTACGATTGGTTACGCTACGATTGGTTAGGCTAGGAGGGAATAGCTTTGACTTTTGTGCTATACACTGCTTTTCGGTGTGCTTCTCCGACCTACTCTGCTCTAATATGTACTGCATGGCTCTGGGATGGGCAGCACGCTAGTTTGAGATAGGTTACGCTATGCTTGGGCAGGTTAGGATAGGTTTGGCTAAGATAGCTTCAACCTCTGTGCTATACGCTGATATGCGGTGGACCTCTGCGCTCTACAGTGTCCTTGTAGGCTCTGCTTGTGTATGGGGAAGCCAGCCATAGTGGTCTCGGCACGTTAGTATGTGCTGTAATACGTTTGCTTCTGCTACGTTTGCTCCGCTTAAGTTTGGTTGCTTCGCCGTTTCTGCTATAAACTGCAGTTCTGTGAATTTCTGCGCACTACTCTCCTCTAATACTCTCTGCTTTTCTCTGTGGAGACCACAGCTAGTAACCGCCGCACGTTAGATGGTGATAGATTTCTATTGGGCAGTTTAGGCTACGTTGGGTTACTTTAGAATAGCTCTGACCTTTCTGCTGCAAACTACAATTCCATGGACTTCTGCGCTCTACTGTGCTCTATCACTCTCTGATGGTCTCTGTGGATGTCAGGAATAGTGGCGGCGTCACGATCGGTTGAGACATGTTACGTTCAAATACGTTAGGATAGGTTAGGTTTGGTTAGAATATCTTTGACTTTCGTGCTTTACCCTGCTTCGCGGCGAATTTCTGCGCACTAATGTTCTCTGGTATATTCTAGTGTGCTCTGGGAGGTCAGCAATGGTGGTCCAGGCACGTTAGGTTTAGTTAGGGTACTCTTGGATTTGCTACGATTGGTCAGGTTAGGTAAGTATAGCTTTGACTTTTGCGCTATACACTGCTATTAGTGAATTCCTGAGCCCTACATTGCTCTACTATACTCTGCTCGACTCTGGGAAGGCCAGTAGTGGTGATCGTGCCACGATAATTTGAGTGAGGCTACGTTCGGTTCGGTCATTTTAGCTTGGGTTATGCTTGGATGCGTTCCAATTTTCTGCCATTCACAGCGATTCTATGTGTTTCTGCGTACTACTCTCCCCGGATATGTTCTGCTTGTGTGCAGGGAGGTCATGAATAATGGTCTGGGCACGTTAGTTCGAAACATGTCACGTTCGGTTAGGTTAGGTTTGCTTGGCTTAGATTATGATGTCTTTGACTTTTATGCTTTACAATGCAACGCGGTGGATTTCTGCACTCTACAGTGCCCTAGTACGTTCTACTTGGCCCCGAGGAAGCCAGCAATTGTGGTCTTGGCGAGTTAGGTTGAGATAGGTTACGCTTGGTTACGTTGCGTTTGCTTCCATTAAGTTTGGTAGCTTTGCCTTTTCTGCTACAAACTGCGATTCCATGGAGTTCTGCGCTGTACTGTTCTCTATCACTCTCTGCTGGGCTCTGGGGACGCCACTAATAGTGACTGCGTCACGTTAGTTTCAGTCATGTTACGTGTGGCTAGGTTAAGATAGGCTAGGTTTGGTTAGGGTAGTTTTGCTTTTTGCGCTATACGCAGCTATTCGGTGGACCTATGAGCTCTACTGTGCTCTAATATGTCATGCTTGTCTGTGGGAGGCCTGCAATTGTTGCCTGGCCTCGTTAGATTAGATTAGGTTACATTTTGTTACGACACGTTTGGATATGTTAGGATAGAGTTGCTTTGACTTTTGCGCTATACACTGCTATTCAGTGGATTTCTACACTACACGTTGCCCTACTATACTCTGATTGACACTGGGGAGGACGGTAGTAGTGGTCTCGGCACGATAGGTTGAGATAGACCTCCTTTGGATAAGTTACGATATATATGATTAAGCCTCTATAGCCTAGACTGCGTGCTGTACACAGCGATTCTATGGGTTCCTGGGCTCCACCTTCCTCTAATACGTTCTGTCTCCCTGTGGGGAGACCAGCAGTAGTAGTCGCGGCAGGTTAGGTTGAGTTTGTCTACGTTTTGTTTGGTCAGGCTATGTTGGGTTAGTTTAGGATTGCTTTGACTTTTCTGCTGCAAGCTGAGATTCTATGGACTTCTGCGCTCTGCTGCGCTCTACCGCTCTCTGCTGGTCTCTGGAGACGTTAGGAATAGTGGCCGCGTCACGCTAGGTTGAGACGTGTTACGCTCGGCCGGGTTTGGTTTGGTTACGTTTGGTTAGGATAGCTTTGACTTTTGTGCTATATACTGCTCTCCGGTGGAATTCTGCTCTCTACTGTGCTCTAGCATGTTCTGATTGGCTCTGGGTGGCCAGCGATATTGGTCGCCGCAAGTTAGGTTAAGTTAGCCTACATTTGGTTACATTGGGTTAGGTCAGGTTGGGTTAGGGTATCTTTGACTCTTGTGCTTTACCCTGCCGTGCGGGGGTAGGTAAGGTAGTTTGAGATAGATTACGTATGGATAGATTAGGCTACGTTGTGTTAGGTTAGGTTAGCATTGACTTTTGTGCTACATACTGCTATCCTATGGACTCCTGTGTCCCCCTCTGCGCTATCACACTCTGCTTGTCTCTGTAGACACAGATATAGTTCTCTCGGCCCGTTAGGTTGAGATGTGCTCCGTACGGTTATGTTACGTTTGGTCATGTTGTGATAGGGTAGCTTAGACCTTTGTGCTATACACTGCTCTTCGGTGGATTTCGGCGACCTTCGTTGCTCTACGATAATCTACTCTACACTGGCGAGGCATGAAATGGCGGTTGTGGCACTATAGCTTGAGTTATGTTACGTTTGGTTTGGTTAGGATATGTTAGGTTTGGCTAGGTTAGTTTTGACTTTCGTGCTGTAAACAAGTTTTCGGTGGATACCAGCTATCCACTGTGATTTACTCCAATCCGCTAGACTTTGGGGAATCCAGCAATGGTGGACACGGCACGTTACGTTGTGTTTGGCTATGTCAGGTAAGGTTCCTTCGTTTTGGTTGGATATGGATATCTTCGACATTTCTGCTGTACACTGAGATTTCTTGGATTTCAGCTCCCTGCTCTACTATAATATATTCTGCTTGACTCTGCGGATGCCAGCAGTAGTGGTGGCGGCACGTCAGGTTGAGCTTGGTTACGTTCTGTGGTATTTCGTTGGTTAGGTTTGGATAGGGCACCTTTGACTTTTGTGTTGCATACTGCTTTTCGGTGGATTTGTCCGCCCTACTGAGCTCTAATGTGCCCTGCTTTGCTCTTGGGTGGCCAGAAATAGTGGCCGCGCCCCGTTAGGCTGAGTGAGGTTACGTTCGGTAAGGTTAGGTTTCTTTGGGTTATGAAAGGATATCTGTGACTTTTTTTGCTGTACACAGAAATGCGGTTGATTTCTGCGGTCTACTGTGTTCTATTATGTCCTACTCGGTTCTGAGGGGGCTAGCAATCGGGGTCTCGGCACAATAGTTTGATTTAGTCTATGTCTGGTTAGGTCATACTAGTTTGGGTTCGGCATGCACAGCATTGACTTTCGTGGTGTACACTGCTATTCGATGGGCTTCGGCTCTTTACTGTGCTGCGATATGTTCTGCTTAGCACTGCGGAGGCCAGAGATAGTGGCCTCGCCACA
>NW_016962798.1:0-260 GCF_001483705.2 Eufriesea mexicana
CAATAACGGCTTCGGCACGTTAGGTTGTGTTAGGCTATAGCCGGATATGCTCCGTTTGTTTGGATAAGGCAAACGTAGCTTTGACTTTTCTGATATTCACTGCGATTCTACGGGTTCCTGGATTCTGCTCACCACTAATGCTTTCTGCTTGGCTCTCAGGAGGCCAGCAGTGTTTCTCTCGGCACGTTATGTGGAGTCACGTCACGTACAGTTAGGTTGGGCTAGGCTAAGTTTGGTTAGGATAGCTTTAACTTTTGCGC
>NW_016962798.1:327-1287 GCF_001483705.2 Eufriesea mexicana
GGGGCAACAATAGCGGTTTCGGCACGTTAGTTTGAGTTAGGCTATGTTTGGCTATGTAATGTTTTTCTGGGTTAGGCTTTGGTAGCCACGACCATTTTGATGTACCCTGCGATCCTACGAATTTCTGCTTTCTACTATCCACTAGTGTGTCCTACTTGGTTCTGTGTATGCCAGAAACATTGTTCGCGGCACGTCAGGGTAAGATAGGATACTTTCGGTTATGTTACCATTCTCTTGGTAAGGAAAGGATAGCTATGCCTTCAGTGCTTTAGTCTGCTGTTAGTTGGACTTCTGCGCCCTACGGTGCTAGAATGTTTGCAGCTTCGCTCTGGCAAGGCCGGCTACAGTGGTCTCGGCACGTTATAATGTGTCAGGTTACGTTCGGTCAGGCTGGGTTCGGCCATGTTTGGGTAGAGTAGATACGCCTTTTTTGTTGTATCCTGCTATTCAGTGGATTTCTGCGCTCTCCTGTGCTCTGGTATGTCCTTCTTGGCGCTAGGGAGGACTGCAATTGCGATCTCGCCACGATATGTTGATTTATGCTATTTTTGGTTATGTTTTGTTGGTTTGGGATAGGCTCGGATAGTTTCGACTTTTCTGATATACACTGCGATTATATGAAATTCTGCGTTCTACTGTCTACTAACGCGTTCTGCTTGGCTCTGTGGTGGCCAGCAATAGTGGTCCCGACATGTTAAGTTGTGTTAGGTTATGTTTCGTTATGTTACGATTGGCTAGGTTAGGAGAGGATAGCTGTGCCTTTAGCGCTATGGTCTGCTATTGGTTAGATCCCTGCGCCATAGAGTGCACTAATGCCTTCAACTTTGCTCTGGGTGGCTGGAAATAGTGGCCACTGCACGTTAGACTCTCTCAGGTTACGTTCGGATAGGTTGGGAGAGACTAAGTTTTGTCAGCATATCTTTCACTTTTGTGATGTACACTGCTACTCGGTGGGCTTCT
>NW_016962799.1:0-525 GCF_001483705.2 Eufriesea mexicana
TATTGATTTTGAATAGATATATCATCTGGCAAGTGGATGGCTGTACTTGTCATTGGATTGAAGCCGTTTGGTGATCTATTCTCCAAGCTATAGGAGGTTATAGATTTTGATTAGACCTAATCTCTGGCAAGTAGATGGCTGTACTTGCCATTGTATTGAAGGCGTTAGGTGATCTATTCTCCAAGCTATAGGAGGTTATAGATTTTGATTAGACCTAATCTCTGGCAAGTAGATGGCTGTACTTGCCATTGTATTGAAGGCGTTAGGTGATCTATTCTCCAAGCTATAGGAGGTTATAGATTTTGATTAGACCTAATCTCTGGCAAGTAGATGGCTGTACTTGCCATTGGATTGATGGCGTAAAGCGATCTACTCACCAAGCTATAAAAGGTTATAGATATCGAATAGTCCTATTCCCTGGCAACCAGGTGGCTGTACTTGCCATTGTATTGAAGGCGTTAGGCCATCTATTCACCGAGCTATAACAGATTTTAGATTTTGAATAGACCTATTCTCTGGCAAGTA
>NW_016962800.1:0-1000 GCF_001483705.2 Eufriesea mexicana
ATTCCCAGAGCCAGGCTGAAAATATTAGAGCACGGTAGGGCGCAGAAACGCACCTAGTAGCAGGCTATAGCACTAAAGTCAATGCTTTCCTTTCCTAACCTAACCAATCGTACCATAACCGAGCGTAACATAACTCAACCTGACGTGCCCAGACCATTATTGCTGGCCTTCCCAGAGCCAAGCTGAAAACAATAGAGCACTGAGGGGCGCAGAAATCCACCTAACAATAGACTGCACCACTAAGGTCAAAGCTATCCTCTCTTAACCTAACCAATTGCAACATAACCAAACGTAACATGACGTAACCTAACGTGCCGGGACCACCATTGCTGGCTTCCCAGAGGCAAGCTGAAGACAATAGTGCACCGTGGGACGCAGAAATCCACCTAACAACAGTCAATTGCCCTGAAGTAAAAGCTATGCTCCCCTAACCTCCCCAATCGTAACAAAAACGAATGTAACCGAACTCAGCATTACGTGCCGCGATCATAAATGCCGACCTCCCCAGAGCCAAACAGAACACATTAGTGGAGAGTAGAGCGCAGAAATCCATATGATCGCTGTATACATCAGAGTAGTCAATGCTACCCAAACCTAACCCTAACAAACAGGACGTAACTCAGCATAGCCAAACTCAACTTCACGTGACGAGAACGCTATTGATGACCTCGCCAGAGTCAAGCTGGGCATACTAGAGCACAGTAGATCTCTGGAATTCACCGAAAATCACTGTACAGGACAATAGTTAAAGCTATCCTGACCTAACGTAGCCAAACCCAACCTAACCGAACGCAACCTGACTTAACGTAACGTACCGATACCACTATTCTTGGCCTTCACAGAGAGAGGCTAAAAATATTAGACCAATGCATTGCGCACAAATCCACCTAATAGCAAAATACGGCACTATAGTCAAAGCTATCCTCTCCAAACCAAACAAACCGTAACATAACCGAACGTAACATAACTCAACCTAACCTGCCGCGAACACCATTGCTGG
>NW_016962801.1:0-233 GCF_001483705.2 Eufriesea mexicana
CATCCATGCATACCCCCATACACTCATGCATACATACATCCATCCATACATCCATCCATCCATGCATCCATACATCCACACTTCCACACATCCACAATTCCACGCATCCATGCACTCATCCATCCATACGTACATCCATACATACGTCCATACATACATCCATACATCCATGCATACACCCATACACTCATCCATACATACATCCATAGTTACATCCGTAAATGCATCCATAC
>NW_016962801.1:281-572 GCF_001483705.2 Eufriesea mexicana
ATACATCCATACATCCACAGATCCATACATCCATAAATCCTTCCACTCGTACGTCTATCATTAGACACATCCATCCATCCATAAATCCATACAAACATACAGCCATACAATCATACATTAATGCATCCATACATCTGTACATCAATACATCCATCCATCCATATATCCTGCCACTCACACATACATTCATCCATACATCGATTCATTCACACAAACATACATCCATAAATATATACATCCGAACATATATACATCCATACATTCATACAAACGTACATGCGTCCATCCATT
>NW_016962802.1:0-36203 GCF_001483705.2 Eufriesea mexicana
TTTTTGCTCTTGTCTGCCATCGTCTCTATCCTCGCGCAATTCTCGGATATGATGGCAGACAGTACCACCGCAGACAGCGGACGATGCACTCTGGCCAGCTCCTCCCGTGTGGGGAGGGTCGCCTTCGCCCGTCTTATGCTCGTGGGTTTCGGGGCAAGAACAATACAATCCAGACGTTCGAATGGGTCGTACTCATCCATCACCGACCTCCGCGGCCGCTTCGCCGTCTTCGCGGTGGATACCCATGAAGACGACGTTTCGCCGCCTCCCGTGACGCTGACGGCACCTGCGTAGGCGGAGCACTCCCCCTCGAGTTCCGCCGGCAGCGCCTTGCGCAATGCGGTGCTACGAGTCACGCGCCTCGTAGCACCTGCAGTAGGGCTAATTGCCCTGTCCTTCGTCGACGGAAGCTCCACTGGAGCCGCGTCGACACCACCAACAATGACCTTACCTTCCATCCTCGATAAATTGCCCGGCTTCCCCGGGATGGTTACCAGGGTTGCAAGCCCCTGCTCCCCCGCTTGCATTGTGGTGTGACCCTCGGCGCAGGTATCCATCGCTGGGCTGATGCGCGGCTCTGCGGCAGACAATGGGCGCCGTCCCTCGCCAACCTGCGACGTAACGGTGCCCACAACTTCGTTCATGCCACAACAAGACAAGGAAAAGACTTGCAAACAAATTCAATATTTATCGGCACCACGACGCACTCCGCGGCGCGAGTCCCCGGCCACGTGCACCCACGCACCACACGCACAGAATGGCACTAATCCACGCACCAGAAAACGCACTTTTCTGCCGAAAATCCCTACCAATAGTAGGAGCGTCGTGAACGCGTCCGTCTCGTTCGACATTCAGCGCGGCTCTCCAAGTCGAAGATATCCTGACCAAACCCGACGCAACCCGACCTAACCAAACGTGGAATAACTAAACCTAACGTGCCGCGAACACTGTTGCTGGCTTTAGCAGAGACATGCAGAAAACGATAGATCGCAGTTGAGAACAAAGGTCCACATAGTACGTGTGTTGAGAGCATAAGTCAGAGCTATCCCAACCTAGCCCAATGTAACCTAACAAAACCAAACGTAATCTAACTAAACCTAACTTGCCGCGACCGGTATTGCTGGCCTCCACAGAGCCAAGCAGAATATAATAGACAAGTGCCGGGCGCAAATCCCTAGAATCGCAGTGTCCAGCATAGGAGTCGAAGCCATCCAAACCTTACCAAGGATAACGTAACCTAACCTAACGTACACCGCCCCGACCTAACGTACCCAGACCACTATTCCTGACAAACACAGAGCCAAGCAGAACACATTAGAGCACAGTAGAGCGCAGGAAGCCACCGAATAGCAGTGTAGAGCACAAGACTCAAAGCCATCCTAAATAAACCTAACCTAAACTGAGTTTAGCGAACGTAACCTAACACAACCTATCGTGCCACGACCGCAATTGCTGGCCTCCCCATTGCCGAGTAGAGCATAGTAGTGCAACGATGAGCGCAGAAATCGTCCGAATAGCAGTGTAGAGCGCAAAAGTGAAAGCCATCCTATCCTAACCTAACCACACCTTACACATCCATACGTAGCATAATAAAACCTTACGATCCGCCACCACCATTCCCATCCTCCCCGGAGGCATGTAGGGTATTACAGCGCACAGTAGAGCACAGAAGTCCAGTGAGTAGCAGTGTGTAGCACAAAAGTTGAAGCCATCCTATGTATACTTAACAAAACCTAGCCTACCCAAACATAACATAACACAACCAATCCTGCCACCGCCGCTATTACTGGCCTCCACAGAGATAAGCAGATGCTAGTAGAGCAATACATTGCACAGCTGTCAGCCATCCTAACCATGCATAACCGAACCTGACCAAACGGAATCTATCTCAACCTAACGTGCCGCGACAACTATTGCTGGCCTCCGCAGTGTTAAGCGGAACACGCTAGTGGAGAGTAGAACGCAGGAATCCAAATAATCGCAGTGTGTATCAGAAAAGCCAAAGCTACCCACGCTTAACCCACACCAACAGAAAATGAATACACATAACGTGTCTCAGCCTATCGTGCCGAGACCGCTATTTTGCTCCCACCCAGAGACAAGCAGGGCGTACAAGAGAACGGTAGAGCGCAGAAATCTACAGAATAGCAGTCTACAGCACAAAAGTAGAAGCTATCCTGACAAAACTTGGACTAACCCAACGTAACCGCAGGTAACCTGACACAACCTAACGCGCCGCGACACTATTGCTGGCCTCCGCAGAGTCAAGCAGAACATAATAGCGGGGAGTAGGACGCAGAAATCTATAGAATCGCAGTGTATTTCGGAAAAGTCTGAGGTACCCAAGCCTAGCCCAAACAAACAGGACATAACCAAACATAGCTTAGCACAAGCTAATGTGCCGAGACCACAATTGCTGCCATTACCAGAGTGAAGCAGGACATACTGGAGCACAGTACGGCGCAGAAATCCACCGAATATCTGTGTACAGCACAAAAGTTAAAGATACCCTGAAAAAACCTAGCCTAACCTTGCCCAACTGGACGTAGCCAGACTCATCCTATCGTGCCGCGACAACTATTCCTGAACTTCCCAGAGCCAAACTGGAAATATTAGGGCACTGTAGGGTGCAGAAATCCACCTAATAGCAGGCTGTAGCACTGGAGGCAGATCTATGATCTCCTAACCTAGCTAATGGTATCATAACCAACCGTAAATTAACTCAGCCGAAAGTGCCGCGATCACAAATCCTGGCTTCCTCTGAGACTAGCAGAGCACACTGGTGAGAGTACAACGCAGAAAGCCATAGAATCGCAGTGTATATCAGGATATGCAAAGCTTCCTACGCCTAACCCAATCCAACGGAAGAAAGCCAACATAGCCTAACTCAAACCTACTTGCCGAAAGTGCTATTGGGCCCCCCCCCCCCCCCCCCCCCCCCCCCCCCCCCCCCATCTCACCCGTCTCCATAAATCCCACGAAACGCGTCTCTCCTAATTCCCGATAACACGCGAGCACGACCATTACAAGCTTATCAGAACTCAACCTAACCGAGCGTAACCTGACGCAACACAACGAGGAAACGACACTATTGGTGGCCTTCCCGTAGTCAAGCTGAAAATGGCAGAGCACTGTGGGGCGAAGGAAACCACCTAATAGCAGACTATAGCACCAAAGTCAAAGCCACCCTCTCCTAACCTATCCAATCGTAACATGAACGAGCATAAAATGTCAGAAACAAGCGTGACGCGACCAAAATTGCTGGCCTCCATAGAGCCAAGCCGGACCTACCAGAGCGCAGTAGATCTCAGAAATCCACCGAACAGCAGCGCACCGCACAAACGCTAGAGCTATCCTGACTAAACTTAGGTAAACCCAACCTTGCCGAACATAACGTGGATCAACATTACGTGCCTAGACCACAATTGCTGCCCTTCTCAGAGCCAACCTGAAAATACTTGAACACCGCAGTGCGCAGAATTCCACCGAAAAGCAGAAAATAGCACTAAGGTCAAAGCAATCCTGTCCTAACCTAACCAATAGTAACATAACCAAGCGTGACCTAACTCAACCTAACCTTCCGTGACCACTATTGCTGGCCTCCGCAGGGCCAAGCAGAGCACACTAGTGGAGAGTTGAATGCAGAAATCCATATAATTTCAGCGTATATCAGAGAAGTCGAACCTACCCAAACCTAACCCAGACCAATACACCATAAAGCAACATAGCCTAACTGAAGCAAACGTGCCGGGACTGCTATTGCCGCCCTCACCAGAGGCAAGCAGGAGATACTAGAGTACATTGGACCGCAGAAGTCCACCGAACTGCAGTGTGCAGCACGACAGCTAAAGCTAACTCAACCAAACTTGGCCTATCGCAATCTAACTGAAAGTAACGTGACTCAACATAACGTGCCGATAGGACTGCTGCTGTCCTTCCAAAAGCCAAACTGAACACGTTAGAGCAGTGTAGGGCGCAGTGATCCACCTGATAGCAGCCAGAAGTACTAAAGTCAGACCTACCCTTTCCTAATCTAACCAACCGTAACATAACTCAAGCTACCGTGCAGCGACCCCTATCGCCGGCCTCCTCAGAGCCAAGCAGAAAGCATTAGCTTAGAGTAGTACGCAGAAAACCGTATAATCGCAGTGTACATCAGGAAATTCGAAGCTACCATATCCTAACTAAACCTAGCATGCGGAAACAGCTATTGCTGCCCCCAGAGCCAAGCAGGGCATACTAGGGCACAATAGAGTGCAGAAATACACCGAATATACGCGTACAGCAGAGAAGTTGAAGCTAACCTGACAAAACTTTGCCTAACCCAAACCATGCGAACGTAGACTGACTCAGCGTTACGTGCAGAGGCCACTATTGCTAGCATTCACTGAGCCACACTGAAAGCATTCGATCACTGTATGGCGCAGAAACCCACCTAGTAGCAGTCTGTAGCACTAAAGTCAAAGCTGTCCTCTCCTAACTTATCCACTAGTAACATAACATAACGTAACATATCTAAACCTACCGTGTCGTGACCTGAATTGCTGGCCAACCCAGAGACAAGCAGAATACATTAGTGGAGAGCGGAACGCAGAAACCCATAGGATCGCAGTGTACTTCAAGAACGCCTATGCTACCCAAACCTAACCCAAACGAACTGAACATAACCAAACATAGACTAACTCAACCTAACGTGCCGGGACAGTTATTGCTGCCTTCCTCAAAGCCAAGCACGAGAAACAAGAGCACAGTAGAGTGCAGAAATCCTACCAATAGCAGTGTACAGCACAAAAGTTAAAGCTACCTTGACCAAACTTAGCCTGACACAACCTAACGGGACGTAACCTGACACAATGTTCCGTGGAGAGGCCACTATAGTTGGACCTCACCGAGCGAAACTGGAGGCACTAGAGCACTCTATGGCGGAGGAATCCACCTAATAGCAGACTATAGCACTAAAGTCAAAGCGATCCTCTTCCAACCTAGCCAATCGTGACATAACCAAACGTAACCTATCTCAACCTAACGTGCCGCGACCACTATTGCTGGCCTCCCGAAATCCAAGCAGGACATACTAGAGCACAGTAGAGCCCAGAAGACCATAGAATGTCAGTGTACAACACAAAAGTTAAAGCTATACTTACCGAACGTAGCCTAACCCAACCGAACCGAACGTAGCATGACCCATAGTAACGTGCCGAAACCTCACACGCTGGGCTTGCCAGAGCCATGCTGAAAGCATTAGAGCATTGTAGAGCGCGAAAATCCGCCTAATAGCTGACTATGGCACTAAAGTCAAAGACATTCACTCCTAACCAAAACAATCTTAATATAACCAAGCGAAACCTAACCCAACCGAACGTGCGGCGACCAATACTGGCGGCATACTCAGAGCCAAGCAGAACGTGTTATAGAAAAGTATAGGGCAGAAATCCGAAGAATCGTCGAGTACATCTTAAAAGTCAGAGGTACCCAAACCTAACCCAATCCAACGGAACATATCCAAACATAGCATAACTAACCAGCGAGCCGAGACCGCTATTGCTGCCATCCCCAGCGTCAAGCTGAAAATATTAACGCACTATAGGGAGCAGAAATCCACCTAATAGCAGACTATAGCGCTAAAGTCAAAGCTATCCGCTCCTTGCCTAACCAACCATAATATAACGAAGCGTAACATAACTCAAAATAACGCGCCGAGACCACAGGTGCAGGCCTCCCCAGATTCAAGCTGAACATGCTAGAGCAAGGTAGAGAGCAGAAAGCCAACGAATAGTAATGTATAGCACAGAAGTCAAATATATCCAGACCTAACCTGACACAACCGGGAATAACCAAACGTGGCCTAACACGACGTAGCGTGCCGATACCAACATTGGCGGCCCTCCAAGGGCCAAACTGAACATATTACGTCACAGTAAAGTGTAGAAATCCGCCAATAGCAGTACGTAGTGCGGAAGCCATAGCTAGCCCCTCCTAAGCTTGCCAAACGTAGCGTAACGAAACGTAACGTAACTCAACCTACCGTGACGCGACCACTATTGCTGGCCGCCGCAGAGCCTAGTAGAACAAATTAGATGCCTGTAGAGGGCAGAAATCCATAGAGTCGCAGTGTATATGGAAAACGTCAATGCCATTCTAGTCTAACCCAGGCAAACATAACCTAACAGAACGAAGCGTAACTCTACATAACGAGACGCGACGACAATTGCTGGACGCCCTGCGGCCATGCAGAATACGGTAGAGCACAGTAGAGCGCACAAGCCCTCAGAATAACACTGTATAACACAAAAGGCGAAACTGTCCTAAACTATCGCGAACAAACGTATCCGAACAAACCGCAGCCTAACTCCGGCTAGCATGAAGGGACAACTAGTACAGCCCACCCCAGAGCCGAGCAGAGTACGGTAGAGCAATGTAGTGTGTAGAAATCCACCGAACAGCAGTGTTCAGAACAAAGGTGGAGGATAACCTGACTAAACCTAACCTAACCTAAACTAACCATACGTAACGAAACACAACCGTGCGTGCCGCTACCACTATTGTCAGCGTCCCCAGAGACTAGCAGAATATAAAAGAGCACAGTAGAGTCCAGAGGTCGATAGCATAGCCGTGTTGAGCACAAGGGTCAAAGCTATCTTAACCTAATTCGAAGTAGCCTGGCCCGAAAAAACGTAATCTAACTCGACCTAACGTGCCGAGACAACTGTTGTTGGCTTCCTCAGAGACAAGCAGAGCATATTCGAGGACTGTAGCGCATGGAAGTCCGCCGAACAGCAGAGCATATCGCAAAAGTAAAAGCTGCTTTCCCCTACCCTAATCGAACATGAAATGGCCGAACGTAACGTATCACAACCCTTCGTGCCACGACCACTATTGCTGGCCACATCAGTGTCGAGCAGAGTATAGTAGAGCAATGTAGAGTGTAGAAACAATCCAAAGATATGTGTGTGGCACAAAATTAAAGGATAAGGTGGCCAAACCTAACCTAACGTATCCTATCCAAATCTAACGTAACGAAACCTAACGTGCCGCGACCGCTATTGCTGACGTCCAAGGAGACAATCAGAATGTGGTAGAGTAGAGTATAGCCTAGAAGTCCATAGGATAGATCTCTTCAGCACAAGGATCCTAACCTAACCCAACGGGACCGGACCTGACCATACGTAACCATACTCAACCTAATATGCCGCGACCAGTATAGCTGACCTCCGCAGAGTCTTGCAGACCGTTTTAGTGGAGAGAAGAGCGCTGGAATCCATAGAATCTCAGTTTATAGCAGAAAAGTCGAAGCTATCGTTACCTGACCCAAACAAACCTAAGCATACCAAACTTAACTTAACTCATCCTAACGTGCCGAGACCACTGTTGCTGGATTCCAGGATCCAAGTAGAATATATTGGAGCACAGCAGGGCGCAGAAAGGCTCCAAAGAGCAGCGAATAGCACAAATGACAAGGATATCCTGACTATACCTGACCTAACCTAACCAAACCAAGCGTAGGCTAAATAAACCTAACGATACGAGGCCAGCATGGCTGACCTCCGCATTGCCAAGCACAACGTACCAGAGCACAGTAGAGCGCAGAAATCCACCGAAGGGCAGTGTATACCACGAAAGTCAAAGCTATGCAAGCATAACCCAAACAAACATAGCCCAACCGAACGTAGCCTAAATAAACCTAACGCGTCGAGCGCATTTTTTCTGGCCTCCACAGGATCAAGCAGAGCATATTAGTGAACAGACCAGCGCGGAAATCCGCCGAATAGCATTGTACAGCGCAAAAGTGAAAGCTTGTCCTCCTAACCTAACCAACCGTAACGGAACCAAACGTAGCCTAACCCAGCATAACGTGACGCAACCACAAATGATGACCTCCCGAGCGTCAAGCGGAACATATTACAGGAGAGCAGAGAGAAGAATTCCATGGAATCGCTGTGAATAGCCGAAAAGTTTAAGCTATTCGAATCTAACCGTAACTCTTATAACCTCACCAAACGTAGCCTATCTTCACCTAACATGCCTAGACCACTATTGCTGAACCCCATACAGCCAAGCAGAATGCACTAAAGCGCAGTAGAGCGCAGAAATCCGCCGCAATGCAGTGTAAAGCACAAACGTCAAAGATACCCTAACCCAACCTCATGTAGCCTAACGCAGTCGAACGTAGCCTGACAAAACATAACGTGCCGAGACCCCGATTGCTGCCCTCCACAGTGCCAACGAGAACAAATTACAGTACAGTGGCGCGCAGAAATCTACCGAATAGCAGTGTATAAAGCAGAAGCCACAGCCAACCTAACCAAACGTAAAGAAACCTAACCTAACCAAAGTAACATGACTCAACTTATCGTGCCACGTTCGCTATTGCTGGCCTGCCCATGGTCGAGCAGAGTATTGTAGAGCAATGAAGAGCGCAGGAATCCACCGGATAGCAGTGTATAACACAAAAGTGGAAGCTATCCCTTCCTAACCTAGCCAAGCCTTACATAACCAAACGTAACGCAACCCAAATTAACGTGCCTCTACCGCTATTCCTGGCGTCCCAGGAAACAAGCAGAGTGTGATAGCACACGGCAGTGCGCAGAAGTCCACAGAATAGCAGTTCGTAGCACAAAAGTCAAAGACATTCCAACCAAACGTGACCAATCCTAGACAAATGCAACGTAACATTACCCAACCCTAATCGCCGCGGCCACAGTTCCTGGCGTCTCCGGATACATGCAGAGATTGATATCGCACAGTAGAGCTCTGTGGTCCATTGAACAGCATTGTATAGCACAAACGTCAAAGCTATCCTAACCTAACGCAACGTACCCTAATCTAACCAAACGTATTGTAACTCAACATAACGTGCGTGACCACTACTGCTGGCCTCTCGAGAGTCGAACAAGGTATGGTAGAGCAATGTAGAGCGCAGAAATCCACGGAACAGCATTTTACAGCACAAAAGTTGAAGCTATACCATCCTAACCTAGCCAAGCCTTGCATAACCAAACGTAACATAACACAACTTTGCGTGCCGCGAACACTATACTTGGCGTCATCGGAAGCAGGCAGATTGTGATACAACAAAGTAGAGCGCAGAGGTCCACCGAGTAGCATTTCATACCATTAATGTCAAAGGCATCCTGTTCAAACTTAACCACACCTAACATAACCAAACGTGACTTAAATCAAACAATCGTGCCTCGACCAACACTGTTGGTCCCCAGCGACAAGCACAACACATTAGAGTACAGCGGAACGAAGGAATGCACCGAACAGCAGTGTATAGCACGAAAGTTGGAGCTATTCTTTGCTAACGTAACCAATCGTAACATAACCAAACGTAACCTGACAAAGGATAACATTCCGAGACCATCATTCCTGTCCACCCCAGAGCCATGCACAACGTATTAGGGTAGAGTAGGGCGCAGAAATGCATAGAATCGTAGCGTATGGCAGAAGAGTCAAAGCTACCCAAACATAACCCAAACGATTTGAAATTATGCAAACATTGCCTAACTCAACCTAACGTACCGAGAACGCCATTGCTGCCCCCCCCCGCAGCCTGGCGGGACTTACTAGAGCACAGTAGATCGCATATGTCCAGCGAGTAGCACAGTACAGAACAAAAATTATAGCAGCCAAAGCAAAACATAGCCTAACACATCCCAACCTGAAGTAACCTCTCTCAACATAACGTGCCGAGACGACTATTGCTGTTCTTCCCAGAGCCATGCTGAAAACACTAGAGCAATGTAGGGCGCAGAAATCCACCCAATAGCGGACTATAGCACTAAAGTCGAAGACATCCTCTCCTAACCCAGCCGATCGTAACATAACCAAACGCAACATAACTGAACCAAACGTGCCTAGACCACTATTGCTGTCCTTCCCAGAGCCAAGATGTAAATATTAGTGCACAGTAAGGCGCAGAAATCCACCTAACACCAGACAGGGTCTCCAAAGTCAGAGATATCCTCTCCTAACCCATCCAAACGTAACATAACCAAACGTAACCTAACGCAACCAAATGTGCTGCGACCGCAATTGTTGTACACCACTGGGCCATGCAGAACACGTTAGAGGAGTGTAGAACGCAGAAATGCATGGAATCGCACTGCACAACAGAAAAATCATAGCTACCAAAACCTAACACAAACCTACAGAACATAATCAAACATAGAATAACGCAACCCAACGTGCCGTGACCGCTATTGCTGCGCGCCCCGGAGCGAAGCAGGGCATACTGCAACACTGTAGATCGCAAAATCCACGGAATAGAAGTGTACAGCGCCAAAGTTACAACTATTTTAACCAAACTTAGCCTATCAGAACCTAACCGGGCGTAACCTGACACAACATAACGTGCAGAGGCCACTGTTGCTGTCCTACGCAAGGCCAAGCTGAAAATGTAAGAGCACTGTAGGGTGCAAAATCCACCTGATAGCAGACTATAGCACAAAAGTTAGAGCCATTCCCTCGTAAACCAACCAATCGTAACATAAACAAACGTAACCTAACTCAACCTAACGTACCGCAGCCGCAAATGCTGCCCTCTCCTGGGGCAAGCAGGTCATACTACAGCACAGTAGAGGGCAGAAATACACCGAAACACTGTGTACATCTCAAAAGTTAAAGCTACTCTGACCAAACCATGCCCGAACCAACTCAGCCGAACGTACCCTGACTCGAGGAAACGTGCCGAGATCAATATTGTTGGCCTTCACAAAGCCAAGCTGAAAATATAGCACTGCAAACTGTAGGGCGCAGGAATCCACCTAATGGCAGATTATAGGACAAAAGTCAAAGCTATCTCCGCCTAACAAACCCAACCGTAAAAGCCCAATGTAACCTAACTCAACCTTACATACCGCGACCACTGTTCATGGCATCCACAAAACCAAGCGGAACACATTAGTGGAAAGTAGAACTCAGAAATCCATAGAATCGCAGTGTACATCAGAAAAGTCGTAGCTACACCGACCAAACCCAAACCAAGAGGACATAACAAAACATAGCCTACGCCAACCTAGCGTGACGAGAACGATATTGCCGCCCACCCCAGTGCCAAGCAGAACATACTTGAGCTCAGTGGAGCGCACATATCCGCCGAATAGCACTGTACAGCACAAAAGTTAAGGCGAATCCAAACAAACTTAGACTAAGACAACCAATCCGAACGTAACACGTCTCTAAACAACGTTCCGAAGCTACTATTGCTGGCATCCACAGAGCCACGCGATGCATATTAGAGCAACGTATATCGTAGGGATCCAACGAATACAGTGCTTATCACAAAAGCCGAGGCTATACTATTGTATCCCATCCAAACGTAATCTAACTAAACGCAACATAACCTAGCCTAATGTGCCGATACTACTATTTCTGGCCTCCCCGGCACAAGGCTGGGCATATTAGACCACAGCAGAGCGCAGAAATCCAACGGAAGCAGGGTATAGCACGAAAGTCATAGTCGTCCTTGCCAAACAAGTGCGAACATAACAAAGCCAATCATATCCTAACTCAGCCTATCGTGCCTGATCCACTATTGCTGACCACCACAGAGCCAAACAGATTACACTGGAGCACAATAGAGCGCAGAAGTCCACAGCACTGCAGTGAATAGCACAAAAGCCGAAGATACCCTTACCTGACCTGACCTAACCTAACCGAACCAAACGTATCATAACTCAATATAAAGCGCCGCGTCCACTGCTCCTGGCCTCATCAGAGCCAAGGAGAATGTAGTAGAGCACAATTGATCAAAGATATCCAATGTATAGCTGTGTGTACCGCCAAAGTCAAAGTTATCCTAACTAAACATAACCTAACCTGACCTTACCCACCATAACGTAACTGGATCTTGCGTGACGCGACAACCACTGCTCGCCTCCCAGGGGTCGAACAGTGTATAGTAGAGCAATGTAAAGCGCAGAGATGCACCGAATAGCAGTTTATAGCAGAAAAGTCAAGGAAATCCTAACCGAGCATTCCTTGCCTAACCTAACGGAATGTAACATGACTCAAACTAACGAGCCGGGACCACTATTAATGACCGCCCCAGAGACAAGCAAAACATATTAGAGAGCAGTAGAGCGTCAGGAATCCAACGAAAGCATTCAACGGCACAAAAGTCTTAGCTATTCTCTCCTAACGTAGCCAGACTTGTCATGTGCTATCGTAGTCTATCTAAACGTAACGCTCCGAGACCTCTATTGCTGGCCTCCGCAGAGCCAAGCAGGATATACGGATGCACAGCGGAGTGCAGAAATCCACCGCATTGCAGTGTATACCAGAGAAGACGAAGATACCCTTGTATAACCCGTCCTAACCTAACCCAAGCTGTCCTAGTAAAAGTCAATATAACGTGCGGCGACCACTGCTCCCGGTCGCCCATGAGCCAAGCAAGATATATTAGAGCACAGAGGACCAGAGAAACCCACCGAATAGCTGTGTATGGCACGAAAGCCAAAGCTACCCTAACCAAACTTAGCATACCCAAACATATTCAAACGCCCCCCAAACCAACCAAACGCGCCACTACCATCACTGCTCGCATCCCCCGTGTCGAGCATATTCAGGTGGAGTAATTTGGAGCGTAGAAATCGACCGTATAGCAGTGTACAGCGCAAACGTCAAAGAAACCATAACCAAGCCTACCAAACCTGACCTAACGAAACGAAACCTACCTCAACATAACGTACCGAGACCACCATTACTGGCAAACCCAGGGCCAAACAGGACATATTATAGCATAGTAGGGGGCTAAAATCCACCGAATAGCAGTGCATGGCGCAAAAGTCTAATTTACTCTATCCTGTACTGACCAAACATTACATAAGCGAACGTAACGTAACTCAACAAATCGTGCGGCAACCACTGCTGCAGGCGTCCCCGAAGCCAAGCACAGTATAGTAGAGCACATTATATCACAGGAGTCCAACAAATAATAGCGTAAAGGACGATAGTCAGAGATACCCTAACCGAAATTAACCAAACCCAACCTAACCGAACGTGACCTAACTAGAACCAACGTGCCACCACAACCACTGCACGCCTCCCCATAGTCGAGCCGAGTATTGTGGAGCAACGTAGAGCGCAGAAATGCACCGAATTGCAGTGTATAGCACAAAAGTTAGATATACCCTATCCAAACCTTCCTAACCTAACCCAACAATAAGTAACCGAAATCAACCTAATGTGCCTAGAACTCTCTTACTGGCCACCACAGAGCCAAGCAGAGCACATTGTCGAACAGTAAAGCGCAGAAATTCGCGAATAGCAGAGTATAGCACAAACGTCTAAACCATCCTATCCTATCCTCACCAAACGTAACATATCCAAGCGTAGCGTAACACAGTCCAACGTGCCGAGGCCGTTACTGCTTGTCTCCACAGGTCCAAGCAGAACATACTACAGCACAGCGGGGCGCAGAAATCCACCGCATTGCTGTGTGTAGCACAAAAGTCAAACACACTCTGACACAACTCGTCCGCACCTAAGCTACCCAAACGAAGTGTAATTAAACACGACGTGACGAGACCACAATTGCTGTACACCACAGAGATAGGCAGGACGCACTAGAACACAGTAGTGCGCAGAAACCCACAGCATTGCAGTGAATAGCACAAGAGTCGAAGGTGCACCAACCAAACTTGTCCGAACCTAACCTATCCAAACGTAGCATAACTCAAACTAACGTGCCGAGATCACTGTCGCTCGCCACCCCAGAGACAAGCAGAATGTAGTAGAGCACTGTAGATCTCAGAAATCCTCCGAATAACAGTGTATATTAAGGAAGAGCTATCCTAACCAAACCTACCCTAAACCAACCTAACCTAATCTAACCGAACGTTACACAACTCAACCTAACGTGCAACGGCTACTGTTGCTCGCTTCCCCAGAGTATTGTAGAGCAATGTAGAGCGCAGGAATTCACTAAATAGCAGCGCACAGCACAAACGTCAAAGAAATCCGAACAGAAGCTTCCCAACCTAACCTAACGAAAAGTAACCTAACACAAACTAACGTGCAGAGACCACTATTACTGGTCGCCCTAGAGCGAAATGGAACATATTGGAGCACATTAGAGCGCAGAAATCCAAGGAAAGTAGTATATAGCACAAAAACCATGGTAGCATCTACTAACATAGCCAAACGTAACATACACAAACGTAACCCAAGTCAACCTAACATGTCGAAACCGCTATTGCAGCCCTCCACATAGACGAGCAGAATGGACTAGAGCACAGTAATACGCAGAGGTCCACCACATTGCTGTGAATCGCTCAAAAGCCGTAGACTTCCTATCCTAACCTGCCCTAACCAAACACACCAAAACGAAGCGTAACTCAACAGAGCGTGCCGCGACCACTGCTGCCGGAATCCCCAGAGCTAACAGTGTAGAGTACAGCACTTTAGATCACAGAAATACGCCGAATAACCACGTATAGCGCGAAAGTCGAAGGTACGCTGATCAACGTTAGCTCATCCTAACCTATCCAAACATAACCTAATTGAAAATAACGTGCCCCGACCACTGTTGATGACCTGCACTAAGCCTAGCGTAATATAGTAGAGCTCGGTAGAGCACATAAATCCGCCGAATAACTGTGTATGGCATGAACGTCAAAGCTACCCAAGCCAAACTAAACCTAACATAACCTAACGAAGCGTAACCAAACTAAAGCTAACGTGCCGAGAACGCTATTGCTTGCCTCTCCAGTGTCGAGCGGAGTATAGTAGTGGAATGTGGGGAGCAGAAATCCACCGAATGGCAGTGTACGGCAAAAAAGTCGAAGATATCCTAACCAAACTTGGCATAACATATACTAACCAAATGTGTCACAACTCAAGATAACGTGTTGCGACCGCTATTCATGGCCATTGTTGTGCCAAGCAGAGGGTACTAGAGCAGACTAGGGCGCAGGAATTCACCGAATGACAGTGTGTAGAACAAAAGTCAAAGATATCCAAACCTAGCCCGGCCTAACCTAATCTGACCAAACGTAGTCTAACGGAAAATTACTCGCCGCGAACGCTATTGATGGCCCTCGTAGTGCAAGACAGAGCACATTGGAGCACATTAGAGCGCAGGAATCTACCGAATAGCAGCTTATAGCGCAAAAGACAAAGTAGCCTATCGTAACAAGGCCAAGTGTAACATAGTCAAACGTAACCTGACTCAACCTATCACGACGAGTACATTGCTGCTGGCCTCCACAGAGACAAGCCGAAAGTACCAGTGCGCAGTACTGCCCAGAAATCCACCGTATTGTAGTGAATAGCACAACAGTCGAATATGTCTTAACCTAACCTGACCTAACTTAACCACACCAAACACAACCCAACTCAAACTAACTTGGCAAAACCACTAATTCTCGCCTCCCCGGGCTCGAGCAGAGTGAGGTAGAGCAATGCTGCGCGCAGGAATTAACCGTCTAGCAGTGTACAGCGCAAAAGTCAAAGTAACCCTGACCAAACCTTCCATACCTTTCCCGACGATACGAATCTTAAAAAAACTAACGTGCCGATGCCACTATCACTGGCCTCCCCAGAGCCCGGCAGGATATATAAAGCAATGTAGATCGCAGATGTCCACCGAATAACAGTGTATAGCACGAAAGTCGAAGCTATCCTAACCAAACTTTTCCGAACCTAACATAACCAAACATAACACAATTGAAGGTAACGTGTCACGACCACTATTGTTCGCCCACGCAGATTCGAGCAGAGTATAGTACAGCGATGTAGAGCGCCGTACCCACAGAATAGCTGTGTAAAGCGAAAAGCCAAAGAAATCCTAACCAAGCCTTTCTAGCCTACCCTAATGGAACGTAACGTGGCTAGACCAAACGCGGCCGTACCACTATTACTGGCCACGCCACAGAAAATCTGGACATATTAGAGCGCAGTATGGCGCAGAAATCCTCCGAATAGCATTGAATGGCACAAAAGTCTAAGCTACTCTGTCCTAGCATAACCAGACCTGTCATATGCAAATGTAGGCTAACAAAACCTAACGTGACGAGACAAATATTGCTGGCCTCCAGAAACCAGGCAGACCACATTAGAGCGCATTAGAGCGCAGATATATGCAGAACATCACTGAAGAGCACAGAGGTCAAAGCAACCTATCCTAACCAAGCCAAACGTAACACGCCCAAACGAAGCCTAACTCAACCTAACATGGACAGGCCACTACCGCTGAACTCCTCAGAGGCAAGCAGAATGTAGTAGAGCACAGTAGATCACAGAAGTACACTGAATAACAGTGTATGGTGCGAAAGTCAATGCTATCCTAACCAAACTTGACCCAACCTGACCTAACCAAACACAAGCTATCTCAAAATACCGCGCCACGACCAATATTGAACGCCTCCCCATGGTCGAACAGAATATGGTATAACAATTTAGAGCGCACAAATCCACCGAATCGCAGTTTATAGTGCAATAGACAAAGAAATCCTAACCGTGCCTTCCTAACCAGTCATAACGGAAAGTAACTTTGCTCAACATAACGTCCCGAGACCACTATTTCTGGCCTCCGCAGAGCCGAGCAGAACATATTAGAGCACATAAGGGCGTAGAAATCCCGGGAAAGCATTGTATAGTACGAAATCCACAGAAGCATCTACTAACCTAGCCAAACGTAACATACACAAACGTAACCTAAATCAACCTAAAATGAAGTGACCACTATTGCAGGCCTCCACAAAGGCAAGCAGAAGGTACTAGAGCACAGTAGTGTGCAGAAGTCCAACGCATTCCTGTGGATAGCTCAAAAGCCGTAGGTATGCGCACCTAACGTGACATAATCTGATAAAACCAGACGCAGCATAATCCAGCATGGCGTGCCGCGACCACAGCTCCTGGACTCCGCGGCACCAAGAAGAATACAGTAGAGCAGGGTGCATCGCGGGAATCCACTGAATAACGGTGTATATCACAAAAGTTACATCTATCCTAACCAAACATAGCCAAACCAAACCTGGCCCAAGATAACCTATCTCCAAGTTACGTGCCATGACCACTATTAACTTTACCCAACCTTACTTGCCGAAACCACAATTACTGGCTACCTAAGAGACGAGCAGAGCATATTAGAGCACATTAGAGCGCAGAAATCAACCGAACATCGGTGTATAGCACGAAAGCCAAAGATAACCAGACCAAGCTTGACATAACCTAACCTAACCAAACGTAACGTAGCCCAACCTAACGTGCCGGGGCCACTATTGTTGGCCACCCCAGAGCAGAGCAGAATGTAGTATAGCACAGCAAATCACAGCAATCCAACGAATAACGGTGTACAGCACGAACGCCAAAGCTATCCCCACCAAATATAGCCTAAGGTGACCTAAGCAATCGTAACATACCTTAACCTAGAGTGCCACGACCACTG
The DNA here is from genome assembly GCF_001483705.2 of Eufriesea mexicana. Classification (NCBI taxonomy): domain Eukaryota; kingdom Metazoa; phylum Arthropoda; class Insecta; order Hymenoptera; family Apidae; genus Eufriesea; species Eufriesea mexicana. The sequence continues at coordinate 17,393 of NW_016962802.1, forward strand.
TTGTACGCCTACCCAGAGTCGAGCTGAGCATAGTAGAGCAAAGTAGGGCGCAAAAATCCACCGAACAGCATTGAATAGCACAAAAGACGAAGATATCGGAACCTAACCTGACATAACATAAAATAAACAGAGGTAGCACAAATGAAGGTAAAGCCGCGACCACAGATGCTGGCATCCCCAGAGCCAAGCAGCGTATAGTAGAGCAATTCTGCGCTTAGACATCTACCGGAGAGCAGTGTATAGCACAGACGTTAAAAAAATTCTAACCATTACATCCTAACCAACACTAACGAGACATAATATATCAAAGCTGTTTGCGCCGAGACCACTATTACTTGCAACCCCAGAGCCGAGCAGGACATATTAAAGCGCAGTAGTGCGGAGAAATCCACCAAATAGCTGTGTATGGCACAAAAGTCTAAGCTACTCTATCATAACGTAACAAAAATTGTCTTACGCAAACGTAGCCTAACTAAACCTAACGCGCCCAGACCACTATTGCTAGCCTCCCCAAAGACAAGCAGAGTGCACTAGAGCTCAGTAGAGCGCAGAAATCCAGCGCGTTGCGATGAACATGGCAAAAGTCGCTGATATCCTGGCATAACTACACCAAACCTAACCGTACCGAACGTAGCATAACCAAAATAAAGACACGCGAACACCGCTCCTGGCCACCGCGTAGCCTAGCAGCATATAGCAGAATACAGTAGGGCACAGGAATCCACCGAATAACAGTGTACAGCACGAAAGTCAAAGTTATGCTAACCACACTTAGCCTATGCTAACATAATCAAACGTGGCTTAACTCAACCTAACGTGCCGAGACCACTATTGCTGACACCTACAGAGACAGCAGTATGTACTAGGGCACAGTAGGGTGCAGGCTGCCAACAAATATCAGCGAAACGCACGAATGTCAAAGGCATGCTAACCTTACCAGACCCAACCTATCCCAAACAAGCGTAGAATAACTAATCCTAAAGAGCCGAGTCCACCATTGCTTGCTCCCCAGAGCAAAGCAGAACTCACTAGGGCACGGTGGGCGTACAAATCCACCGCATTTCAGTGTACGGCACAAAAGTCAATGACACCGAGTCCTAACACAAACAAACCTTACCTAACCGAACGTTGCATAACTATACATAACGCGCCGCGGCCAGTCTTCCTGGCATCCCCAGAGTAACGCAGGGCATATTAGATCACTGCAGTGCGCAGAAGCCCACGGAATAGTAGTGTATAGCTAAAAGTCAGAGCCTTCATAGCTCAAGGTAACCAAACATAGCATAGCAAGGCGTAATCTAACTCCACCTAACGGCCATAGACGACTATTGCTGGCCTCCCAGAGACAAGCGGAATATGCTATAGCACGGTAGATCACAGAAATCCGCGGCGTTGCATTGTAAAGCACCAGAGAAACGATAACCTAGCCTTACCTGACCTAACCAAAACCATCCAAACGTAGCCTGACTCGGCGCAGAGGGTTGAGAACAATATTGCTGGCCCCCCATTGTCTAGCAGAATGTCGTAGAGCAAAGAATATCACAGAAATCCACCGAATCACAGGGTATATCACGAAAGTCATACCAACCTTGACTATACACAGCCTAACCTAACTTAACCAAACGAAGCATAACTCAACGTAACTTTCCGCAATCACTACTTCTCGCCACCCCTGAGTGGAGCACAATATAGTAGAGCAACGTTGAGCGCAGAAATGCACCGAATAACAACGTATAGCACAAAAGTCAAGGACACCGTAACCGAACCTGGCGTATTCTAACCAAACCAAACGCAGCATATCTCAACATAATCTTCGGCAGCCGCAATTGATAGCCTGCGTGGAAACAAGCGGAGCATGTTATAAGACATTAGATCGCAGAGATTCTCCGAATAGCCGTGTAGAGCACAAAAGCCGAAGATATTCTAACCTAACCTGACTAAACCTAACCTAACCAAACGTAGTCTAACCCAAGGTGGCGTGCCACGACAGCTATTGATGGCCTTTGTATAGACAAGCAGAGCATATTAGAGGACATTAGGGAGCAGGAATCCACAGAATAGCAGTGTATAGCACAAAAGCCAAATTAGCTCGTCTTAACCAAGCCGAATGTAACACATCCAAACGGAGCCTAACCCAACCTAACATGATGGGACAGCTATTGCAGGCCACCCCATGGACAAGCAGAAGATATTAGAGGGCATTAGAGTGCAGAAATCCATCGAATATATGTGTATAGCACAAAAGGCAAATTAGCCTATCCTAACCAAACCAAGCGTAGCATTAGCAAACGTAGCTAAACCCAACCTAACGTGCCGAGGCCACTGCTGCAGGCATAAACAGGGCCAAGCAGAATATGCTGGAGCACCGTAGAGCGCAGACATCTACCGAACACGTGTGTATAGCACAAAAGGCAAGGTAGCATAACCTCACCAGACGTAACATATCCAAACGTAGCATAACACAACCTAACGTGCCTAGCCCACAATTGCTGCCCTGCCAACGGCCAAGCAGAGCATATTAGAAGAGTGTAGATCGCAGAGTTCCATAGAGCGGTATTTTATTGCACGAAATTCAAAGATATCCTTACACAACCCAAACAATCCTAACCTAACCGAACATAACGCAACACAACCTAACTTGCCGCGACCACTATTTCAAGGATTCCCAAATCAATGCAGGGAGTATTACATCACAGTAGAGTACAGAAATCCACTAGATAGCAGTGAATAGCGCAAAAGTCGAATCTATCCTGTCCTAACATTTCCAAACGCGATATAACCAATCGCCGCCTAACCTAACATAACGTGCTGAGACCACTATCTCTAGCCTCCCCAGAGCCGAGCAAGACATATTGGAGCAGAGTAGAGAGCAGAAGGCCTACAAATAGCAGCGTATATGAAAAAAGTCAAAGAAATCCTAACCGAACCCTACCTAACCTAACCTAACTGAACTTATAGTGAGCAAGCCTAACGTGCCGAGGTCCCAATTGCTGGCCTCCCCAGAGACAAGCAGAACAGATTAGGGAAAAGTAGGGCGCAGAAATCTACGAATAGCAGTGTATAACACAAAAGGCAGTGCCATCCTAGCCAAACGTAACCTAACCTAATATAACCGAACGTAACATGTCTCATCCTTTCGTGCCGCGACCGTTATTGCTGGCTTCCCAGTGTCGAGAAGAGCATAGTAGAGCAACGAAGAGCGCAGAAAACCGCCAAGTAACAGCGTACAGACCAATGTCGAAGATATCCTTTCCTAACCTAACCGAACGTAACCTAACGAATCGTAACCAAACACAACCTTATGTGCGAAGACACTGCTGCTGGCCACCCCATCCCCAAGCAGAACATATAGGAGGGGAGTACATAGCAGGAGTCTATAGAATGGCAGTGTGTAGCAGAAATGTCAAAGACATCCAAACAGAACGCATGCTAAAATAACCTGACCAAACGTATCCTAACTAGACCTAACACGTCTATCCCACTATTTCTGACCTCCCCAGAGTCAAGCAGAATATTCTTGGGCACTGTAGAGTGCAGAAGTACATCGAATAGCAGTGTAAATTGCAAAAGTTGAAGCCATCCTTTCCCAACCGAACAAACCGTAACATAGCCGAGCGTATCATGACACATAGTAAAGTGCCGCGACCACTACTGCTGACCACACCAGATTCGAGCAGAGTATAGTAGAGCAATGTAAGACGCTGAAATCAACTGAGTGGCAGTGTGTACCTCAAGAGTCAAGGCTATCCCAAGCAAACCTGACCAAACATAGCCTAAACAGTCTGGACATAACTAAACCGAACATGCCGCGCCCGCCATTCCTGGCGCGCCAGACACAAGCAGATTGTGATAGCGGACAGTAGAGAGCAGAGGTCCATAGAATGGCAACGTGTAGGACAAAAGACAAAGCCATCCTGCTCTAACGCAACGTATCCCGACCAAACAAAACGTATTCTATCTTAACCTGTCGTGCAGTTACCACCATGTCTGGACACCCAAGAGACGGGCAGAGTATAGTAGAGCTATGTCGAGAGCAGAAATCCACCGAACAGCAGAGTACAGCACAAAATGCTATCCTAGCCGAGCCATACGTAACATAACCGAACGCAACCTAACTCAGGTTTACGTGCCGAGAGCAATACTACTGGCCTCCCCATACTCAAGCAGAATATACTACAGCATACCCGGGCACAGTGGAGCGCAGAAGGCCACCATATAGCAGTGTACAGCACAAACGTCAAAGGTTACCTAACCTAACCAGACCTCTTCTAACCTAATCTAACGTAAAATAACTAAACCTATCGGTTCGAGACCACTATTTCTGGTCTCCCCAGAGCGCAGCAGAACATACTAGAGCACAGTAGAACGCACACATCCACCGGATAGCAGTGTATAACGCAAAAGTCAGAGCCACCGTAAGCAAACGTAACCTAACCAGACATGGCGAGCGTAATGTAGCTGAACCTATCGTGCCGCGACCACTATTGCTGGCCTCCTCATGGTCTAGCTGATTAGGGTGGAGCAAAGTGGAGGGCTGGAACCCACCGAATAGCTGTGTATTGCACGGAAGTCATGGCTACCCTAACCAATCCTAACCTAACCTGACCCAACCAAACGTGACATAGCTCAACCTAGCGTGCCACGACCACTACTGCTCGCATCCCGCCAGTCGAGCGCAGTAGGGAAGAGCAACGTCGAGCGCAGAAATCCACTGAATAACAGTGTAGAGTACAAAAGTCAAAGCTACCCCAGCATGACATACAAATGTAATACGACCAACCGCAACCTAACCTAACCAAACGTGCCGAGAACTATATCGCTGGCCTCGACAGAGCCAAGCAGTATACACTGGAGCAAAGTAGAGCGCAGAGAGCCACCAGATAGCAGTCTATAGCACAAAAGTCAAAGATATACTAACCTAACCTGACCTAACCTAACCTAACCAAACGTAGAATAACTAATCCTGACGAGGCGAGACCTCTATTGCAGGCCTACAAAGTGCCAAGCAGAAAAAGATAGATCTCAGTAGATCGCTGAAATCCACCGAAAAGCAGTGTGTAACACAAAAGTCGAAGCCATCCTAAACAAATGTTACCTAACCTAACGAAACCAAGCGTAACATAAAACAACATACCCGCCGCGAACGTTATTGCTGGTCTCCCTGGAGTCGAACATAGTATAGTAGATCTTTGAAGAGCGCAGAAACCCACCGAATAGCAGAGCATAGCACAGAAGTCAAAGCCATCTTTTGCTAACATAACGAATCATGACATAGCCAAACGCAACATAACACTAGGTAACGTCCGCGACCACCATTGCTGACATCCCCAGAGCGAACAGAACATATTACAGCATAGTAGAGACCAGAAATCAACCGCATAGCAGTGTATACGAAGAAACTCAAAGCTATCCGAACCTAACCCTAACCAAAATGACCCAATCAAACGTAGAATAGCTCAACCTAACGTGCCGCGACCGCCATGTCTGGCCTCCCTATGGCCAAGCGGAACATATTAGAAGAAAGTAGATGGCAGAAATCCATAGAATCGCTGTGCATAGCACAATAGTAGGAGCTACCCCATCCTAACGTAGTCAAACGTGACACAACCGAACGTAGCTTAATTCAGCCTAAGGTGCCGATGCCACTATTGCCTGCATCCACAGCGCCATACAGAATATGATAGACGAAGGAGGAACTCATACATCCACCGAACAACAGTCTACACCACGTAAGCCAAGGCTAACCAAACATAACCCAGACTAACATATCCTAACCGAACCTAACATATCCAAGCCTAACTCAACCTATACTGCCGAAATCGCTATTACTGGCCTCGCCGTAGTCGAGCAGAGTATAGTACAGCAATGTACAGCGCAGAAATCCACCGGACAGCAGTGTATAGCACAAAATTGTCGATGCTATCCTATACTAACCTATCCAAACGAAACGTAACTGAACGTAGCCTAGCGCAGCCTTATGTGGCGGGATCACTCTATCTGTTAGCCCAGAGCCGAGCAGAGCATAGTAGAACAACGTAGAGCGTAGAAATCCTCCGGAGACCAGTGTATAGCACAAAAGTGAACTTTATCTTATCCTAACCTGTCCAAACGTAATGCAACCAAACGTAACTTATCCTAACACAACGTACCTGGACCACTATTGCTGGCCTCCAAGGAGACAAGCCGAATATACTAGAGCACAGGAGAGTGCAGGATGCCACCAAACTGCAATGTATAGCACAAAATTCAGAGTTATCTTAAACTAACCTAACCTAATCCAACCTAACCAAATATATACAGACTGAACCTGAAGTGCCGCGACCGCTACTGCTGGCCTCCCTAGAGCCAAGCTGAACATGTTAGAGGAAAGTAGAGAGCGGAAATCCACAGGGTGGCAATTTACAGCAGAAAAGTCAATGGTATCCTAACATAACCCAGGCTAATCCAGCATAACCAAGCGTAACATAACTCAACCTAACGTTCCGAGGCCACTCTTGCTGGTCTCCTAAGAGCCAAGCAGAAAATGCTGGAGCACAGTAGGGCGCATAAATCCACCGCATGGTAGTCCATAGCGCGAAAGTCAAGCATACCCTGACGTAACCTGACCATAACTAACCTACCCAAACGCAGTGTATCTCAGAATAGCGTGCCGCGTCCACTGCACCTGGCCACCCCAGAGCCAGGCAGCTCGTAGTAGAGCACAGTAGAGCACTGAAACCCGCGGAATAGCAGTGTAGAACACAAAGGTCAGTGAAGACTATCCTAACCTATCCAAACGTAACACCTCCAAACGTAACCTAATCCAACCTGGCATTGCGAGTCCAGTATTGCTGGCCTCTAGAGTGGAAGGCAGTATGTAGTAGAGCACGGTAGTGCTCAAGAATCAACCGCACTGCAGTGAATAGCACAAAATTCAAAGATACACTGACACAACCTGTCCTAGCCCAATCTAACGGAACGTAGCATATCTCAACATATCGTGCCGCGACTACTGACTCAGTCTTCCCCAAAGCCAAGCAGAATATGGTAGAGCACAGTATATCACAGGAGCCCACCACATAATAGGGTATGGTACGAAAGTCAGAGATATCCTAACCAAACGTAACCTAGCCTAATGAAACCAAACTTAACCTAACACAAACTAAGGTGCCAGGGCCACAACTGCTCGCCTCCCCCGAGTCGAGTGGAGTATAGGAGAGCAATATAGAGCGCGGAAATGCACCGTGTAGCAGTGTACATCACAAAAGTCAAAGAAATCCGAACTAAACCATCCTAGCCGAACACAACGCTACGTAATCTTGCACAACCTAGCGTGCAGAGATCGCTATTACTGGCAACCGCAGAGCCAGGTAGAGCATAAAAATCACATTAGAGCGCAGAAATCCATAGAATCGCAGTGCGTAGCGCCAATGCCAAAGTAGCCTATCCTAAACAAGCCAACCATAACACAACTAAAGGCAGGCTAGCCCAACCTAGCATGGCGAAACCGCGATTGCTGGCCTCCACAGAGACAAGCGGAACGTTCTAGAGCGCTGTAGTGCGCAGAAATCCACCGCATCCGAGAGAATTGCGTAAAATCTGTAGATACCTTGACATAAAATGAACCATCCTAACCTAACCAAACGAAGCATAGCTCAACATAATGTTCCGCGACCGCTGCTCCTGGGATCCCCAGAGCCAAGCAGAGTATGGTAGACCACAGCAGATCACAGAGGCCCTCTGAAAAATAGTTTACACCGCGAAGGTCATAGCTATCCTTATCAAACTTAGACTTACCTTACCAAACCAAACATAACCTAACCCAAAATAACGTGCCACGAGCACTATGTCTCTCCCCCACAGAGTCGCGCATAGTACAGTGGAGCAATATAGAGCGCAGAAATACACCGAGTAGCAGTGTGTCGCACAAAAACTGAAGATACCATGGCATAACCCGACAGAGCCTAACCTTCCCAAACTTACAATAGCTAAACAAAGCGTGCCGCGACCACCGTTCCTGTTATCCCCGGAGGAAAGCAGAATATTGCAGAGAACATTAGAGCGCAGAAGTCCACCGAATAGCGGTGTAAACCACGGAGTCAAAGTAGCCTGTCCTCACCCAGCCAAACCTAACTTATCGAATCGTAACCTGACTAAACCTGGCATGACGAGATATCCATTGATGACTTCCACAGGGAAAAGCAGAGTATGCTAGAGCACAGAAGTGCGCAGAAATCAACCTCATTGCAGTAAATGGCACAAAAGTTGGAGATGCCCTAAAATAACCTGTCCTAACCAAACCTAACCGAACGTAGCGTAACTCAAAATAACGTGCCGCGACCACTGCTCCTGGCCTCCACGGAGCAAAGCTGAATGTAGTCAAGCACAGTAGATGACAGCAATACACCGAATAACTGTGCGTAGCACGAAAGTCAAAGCTATCATGACCAAACATAACCTAATCTGACCTAACGAGACGTAACATAGCTCAAACTGACCTGCCGCAACCGCCACTGCTCGCCTCACCAGAGTCAAGCAGAGTATGTTAGAGCAATGTTGAGCGCAGAAATACACCGAACATCAGTGTATGTTACAAAGGTCGAGGATATCCTAGCATATCCTGGCCTAACCTGACCAAACCAAACGAAGCATAACTCAACATAGCATACCGATACCACTATTACTGGCCGCCCCTGAGCCCAGCAGAGCATATTGGAGGGCTGTAGGGCGCATAAATTCTCCGAATGGCAGTGAATGGCTCGAAGATATTCTCTCCTAACATAACCATACTTGTCACATCTAAGCGAAGCCAACCTAAATCCAAAGAGCCGAGCCACAATTGCTGGCCGCCCAGAGGCAAGCGGAGAATATTACAACGCAGTGGAGCACATAAGTCGTAGGATAGCAGTGTATGGCACAAATGTATAAACTGCTCTGTTCTAACCTCACCAAACGTAGCATAGCCGGACGTGGCATAGCTCAACCTAACGTGCCGAGACCACTACTGCAGATATACGCAGAGGCGAGCAGAATGTACTATGACACAGTAGAGTGCAGAATTCCACCGGATATGAGTGTATAGCACAAAGGCCACAGATATCCTCGCCTAACCCGGCCTAACGTAACGTAACCGAACGTACCATAACTCAACATTACGTGCCGCGCACACTGCTACTGGCCTCGGCAGTGCCAAGCAGCGTGCAGTGGAGCACAGTGGACCACACAAACCCTAGGAAGAGCAGTGTGGGTCACAAAGGCTAAAGTAGCCTTTCCTAACCTAGCCGAAGGTAGCATATCCAAACGTAACCTAACCCAGACTAACATGACGAGACAGCTATTGCTGACTTCCACAGAGACAAGTAATGTGCACTAGATCTCGCCGGTTCGCAGAAACCCACTGCATTGTAGTTAATAGGACAAAGGTCGAAGATACCCTAACATAACTTAACCTAACATAACCTAACCAAACGTAGCGTGTCTCAAATGAGCGTGCCGCGACCACTGCTGCCGGACTCCACAAAGCCAAGCAGAATTGAGTAGAGCACAGTAGATCACAGGAACATGCCGAATAATAGTGTACTGCACGAAAGTCGTAACCGTCCTAGCCAAACATAGCCTATCATAACATAATCAAACGTAGCCTGACGCAACATAACGTGCTGCGGACGTGGCTGGCTTTTCATGGGCCAAGCAGAATACAGTATTGCTGGATCTGGTGCAGAAATCCTGCGAATAGCAGTGTACGGCATGAACGGCACAGAAAACCTGACCTAGCTTGACATAACCTAACCTAACCAAACGTAACGTAACTCAACCTAACGTGCAGAGACGACTACTACCGGCCATCTCGGAGCCAAGCAGAATGTAGCAGAGGACAGTAGATTACTGAAATCCACCGAGTATATGTGTATAGTACAACAGTCAAAGATATCCTAACTAAATCTCACATAGCCTAACACAACCAGACGTAACCTAACACCATCTGACCGCCACGACCACTATTGCTCGCCTCCCCAGTGTCCAGCACAGTACCGTAGGGAAATGTAGAGCGCAGGAATCCACCGAGTAGCAATTTATAGTACAAAAGTCAAAGAAATCCCGACCGAGCCTTCCCAACCTAACCTAACGAAACGTAACCTTACTCAAGCTAACGTGCCGAGACTACTATTCCTGGCCACCGCGGAGCCAAGCAGAGTATTTTATGGTACATTAGAGCGCGGAGACCCACCTTTTAGCGGTGTATCGCACAAAGGAGAAAGTAGAACATCCTAACCTAGCCAAGCGTAGCATAGCCAATCGTAACCTTACTCATCCTAACATGTCCAAACTACTATTGCGAGCCTCCACAAAGACAGGCAGAACGCACTAGAACACAGCAGTGCGCAGAAACACACCGCACTGCAGTGAATAGCACAAAAGTCGAAGATGCACTATCCCAACCTGTCGTAACATAACCTAACCAAACGTAACGTAACTCAATCTAACGTGCCGAGGTCACTATCGCTGGCCTCCCCAGAGACAAGCAGAATGTAGTAGAGGACAGTAGACCAAAGAAATCCACCGAACAGCAGTGTACAGTAAGAAAGTCAGAGCTATACTAGCCATACTTAACCTAAACCATCCTAACCTAACCAGACCGCACGCAACATTACTCATCCTAACGTGCCACGGCCACTATTGCTCGCATCCCCAGAGTCGAGTAGAGTATAGTAGAGCATTGTAGATCGCAGAAATTCACGAAATAGCAACGTACAGCACGAGCGTCAAAGAAATCCAAACCGAAGCTTCACAAGCTAACCGATCGAAACGTAACCTAACTCAAGCTAACGTGCTGAGACCACAATTGCTGGTCACCCCAGAGCGAAACAGAACGTATTAGAGCAAATTAGAGCGCAGAAATCCAGGGAAAGTTGTGTATAGCACAAAAGCCATGGTAGCCTCTACTAACCTACTCAAACGTAACATACATAAACGTAACCCAAATCAACCTAACGTGTCGAAACCACTGTTGCAGCCCTCCACAGAGACGATCGGAATGGACTATGGCACAGTGGTGCGCAGAGGTCCACCACATTGTTGTGAATAGCACAAAAGCCATAGACGTCCTAACCTAACATGACCTAACCAAACATACCAAAACGTAGCGTAACTCAACAGAGCGTGCAGCGACCGCTGCTGCCGTACTCTCCAGAGGCAACAGAATACAGTACAGCACTTTAGATCACAGAAATCCTCCGAATAACAATGTATAGCACGAGAGTCGAAGCTATGCTAACCAATCTTAGCACATTCGAAACTAAGCAAACATAACCTAATTGAAAATAGCGTGCCACAGCCACAGTTGCTGTCCCCCAGACAGGCAGATAGGGTAAGGCAGAACAATGTAGTGCGCACAAATCCGCCGCAATGTAGTGTACAGCACAAAAGTGAAGCATACCCTGACCTAACATGTCCTAACCTAACCTACACACACGTAGTGTAACCAAACATAACGTGACTATACCATCATTGCTGGCTAACCCAGCTACAAGCAGAGCATTCATGAGCGTATTGGGGCGCAGACATGCACCGAATTGCAGTGTACAGCACAATAGTCAGTGTAGACAGACCTAACCTACCCAAACGTAGCACTTACAAGCGGAGCCCAAACCAACCTAACAGGACGAAACCGTTATTGCTGGCCTGCACAGAGGCAAGCAGAATGTATTAGAGCACAGAGGGGCGCAGAAATCCACCGCATTGCAGTGAATAGCATGAGAGCCGTAGATACCCTAGCATAACATGGCCTAGCTTAATCTAACCAAACGTAGCATAGCTCAACGTTACGTGCCGCGGCCACTGCTGCTGGCCTCCGCAGAGCAAAGCAGAATGCAGTAGAGCACAGTAGATCACAGAAGCACACCGAAATACAGTGTACAGCACGAACGTCAATGTTATCCTAACCAAACCTGACCTAACCTGTCATACCCGAACATAGCATAACTGTACATAACGTGCCGCGACCACTGCTGCAGGCATCCCCAGAGCCAAGCAGAATACCGTAAATCACAGTGGATCACAGTAATCCACCAAGTAGCAGTGTAAAGCACAAGAGTCAATATAGCGTATTCTATCCAAGCCAAACGTGACAGGAACAAACGAGACATAACTCAACCTAACCTGACGAGACCACCATTGCCCCCCTCCACAGAGACAAGGAGAATATACGAGAGCACAGTTTAGCGCAGGAATCGGCCACATTGCAGTGATTAGGGCAAATGCCATTGACATCCTGGCACAACCTGCCCTAACCTAGCCTATCAAACGTAGCATAGCTCAATATAACGTGCAGCGACCACTGATCCTGGGCTCCCCAGAGCCAAGCAGAGTACAGTAGAGCAATGTAGAGCACAGAAACCCACTGAATAGCAGTTTATGGCACAAAAGTCAAGGAAATCCTGACCATGGCTTCATAACACACCCTAACGAAACGTAAGATATTTAAACCTATCGTGCGGATACCACTATTACTGGCCATCCCAGAGCCAAGCAGAACATATTGGACGGTAGTATGGCGCATAAATCCACCAAATGGCTGTGAACGGCACTATAGTCTAAGGTACGCTCTCCAAACACAACCAAACTTGTCATATGCAAACGTAGGCTAACTAAGCCTAACGCGCCGAGACTACTATTGCTGGCCTCACCGGAGAGAAGTGGAATGTACTAGAGCACAGTAGGGAGCAGAAATCCAGCGCACTGCAGTGAACAGCACAAAAGCCGTAGGTATCCTACCACAACCTGTCCCACCCTAACCGAGCCGATCGTAGCAGAACTCAAAATAACGTGCCGCGGCCGTTATTGCTCGCCACCCCAAGGACGGGCAGAGTATTTTGGGGCAATGTGGAGCGCAGAAATCCTCCTCACTGCAGTGTATAACACAAAAGACGAGGATATCCTATCCTAACCTCGCATATCCGAACCTAACCAAACGTTGAATAACTGAACATTACGTGCCGCGACCGCTGTTGATGGCTTTCCAAGAGGCAAGCAGAGAATATTAAGACACATTAGAGAGCAGAGGTCCAGCGAATAGCAGCGTAGGGCACAAAAGCCAAAGATATCCTTACCTAAGCTAATCTAACCTAACGTAACCAAACGTAGTTTGACTCAACATAACGTGCAGCGACCAATGCTCCTGGACTCCCCAGGGCCGGGCAGAATGTAGTATAGCACAGTAGTGCGCATATATACAACGCCTTTCAGGGAACAGCACAAAGGACGAAAGTAACCTAACATAACCTGACCTAACCTAACCTAGCTGGACGTAGCGTAGCTTAAAGGAGCGTGCCGCGACCGCTGCTGCCGGACATCCCAGGGGCAAGCGGAATAGGGAAGAGCACAGTAGGTCACAGGAAACCGCCGGATAATGGTGTATAGAACAAAGTTCGTAGCCATCCTCTTCAAATGTATCCTAGCATAACCTAATCAAGCGTAGCCTAACTGAACATAACGTGCCGCGGCCACTATTGCTGGCCTGCCCAGGGCCTAGCGGAATATGGCAGATCACAATAGATCACATAAATACACCGAACAACAGTGTATAGCACGAAAGTCAAAGCTACCCAGTCCAAACTTGACAGAACCTAACATACCCAAACATAACCCAATTGAATGTAACGTACACCGACCACTATTGCTCGCCACCACAGAGTCGAGCAGATTGTAGAAGAGCAATGTAGAATGCAGAAGTCCACCGGAAAGCTGTGTAAAGCGAAAAGGCCAAAGTAATCCTAACGAAGCCTTACTAACCTACCCTGACGTAACGTAACATAAGACAACCAAACGTGGCGGGACCACTTTCACTGGCCAACCCACAGCCAAGCAGAACATATTAGAGCGCAGTAGGGAGCAGGAATCATTGATTGGCACAAAGGATAAGCTATCCCCTCCTAGCATAACCAAGGTACTAGCATGCAAGCGTAGCCCAATTATACCTAAAGCGCCGAGACCACTGTTACTGGCTTGCACAGGGCCATCCAGAAGATATTAGTGCGCAGTGGAGGCGAGATATCGGTGGATAGCAGTGTATTGCACAGATGTCTAAACTACCACATCCTAACCTCACCAAACGTAACATAAACAAACGTGGCATAGCTAAACCTAACGAGCCGAAACCACTATTGCTGACATCCACAGAGACAAGCAGAACGTACTAGCGCACAGTAGAACGCAGAAATACGCTGCATTTGGGTGAATAGCACAAAGACCGTAGATATCCTAGCCTAACCATCGCAACCTAACCTACAGGAAGCGCAGCCTGGCACATCCTAGCATCGCTAGACCACTATTCATGACCACCACAGTGACAAGCAGAATGTACTAGACCACAGTAGAGCGCAGAAACCACCGGGATGCAGTGAATAGCACTAACCCGTAGATATGGTATCCTTACCTGGTGTAACCTAACATAACCGAACATAGCATACCTCTACATTACGTGCCGCGACCACTACACCTGGCCTACGCAGAGCCAAACGGAATGTGGTAGAACACAGTAGATCACAGGAACCCACGGAATAGAGGCGTAAAGCACAAAAGCCGAAGTGGCCTATCCTAACCCAGCCAAACGTAACATATCTAAACGTAACATAGCTCTACCTAACAGGACCAGACAACCATGCTGACCTCCACAGGATAAATCAGAGTGTACTGTAGCACTGTAGTGCGCATAAATCCACCGCACTGCAGTGAAAAGCTCAAAAGTCGAAGGCATCCTAACATAACCTGACCTAACCTGGCATAACCAAACGTAGCGTAACACTGCAGACCGTGTCGCGACCGCTGCTGCCGGAATACGCAGAGCCAAGCAGAATGCAGTAGAGCACAGTAGATCACAGAAGTACACCGAATAACAGTGCACGGGACGAAAGTCGATACTGTCCTAATCAAACTAAACCTAACCTAACATAACACAACGTAACATAACTCAAACTAACTTTCCGCGACCGCTATTGCCCTCATCTCCGGCGTCGAGCGGAATATAGTTGAGCAATGTAGGGCACAGAAATCCACCGAAAAGCAGCGTATGTTACAAAGTTCGAGGAGACCCTAATCAAACATGACGTAACCAAAAATAACCGAACGTAGCATAAATGAACAGAACGTGCCGCGACCACAGCTGCAGGTATCCCCAGAGACCCGCAGAATACTGAAGAGCACAGTGGATCACAGAAATCCACCGAAAAGCAATGTAAAGCACCAAAGTCAATGTAGCGTATCCTAACCAAGCCTAACAGAACCAAACGTAACACAACCCAACCTAACTTAATGAGACCGCCATTGCTCGACACCACAGAGACAAAAAGAATGTACCAGAGCACCGTATAGCGCAGAAGCCAGCCGCACTTAAGCGAATGGCACAAAAACTGTAGGTAACATAACACAACCAGACCTAATCTAACAAAAAGGAGCACAGCATAACCCAATATCACGTCCTGCGATCACTGCTCCTGGCCCCGCCAGAGAAAAGCAGAATGTTGTAGGGCACAGTATGTCACAGATATCTGCCGAAAACGTGTGTAACCACAAATGCCTATGTAGCCTATCCTAACATAGGCAAACGTGACATACCCAAACAAAACCTAACTCGACCTAACGTGCCGTGATCCGTATTGCTGGCCACCACAGATGAAAGAGGAATGTACTAAAACACAGTAGCGCGTAGAGAACCACTTCGTTGCAGTGCAAAGCACAAAGGTCGATGTCATTCTAACCCAACCAGACGGGACCTAGTCTAGACGAGCGTGGCATAGCTCAAAGCAACGTGCAGTCACCACTGCTCCTGGCCTCCCCAGAGCCAAGCTGAATGATATAAAGCTCAGTAGATCGAAGATATCCACCGAATAGCAGTGTATAGAAGGAATGTCAGGGCTAACCTGAACAAACTTAAACTAACCTAGCCGAACCTGACATAAACAAACGTAACATAACATAACTCAACGTGTCACGGCCACTATTCTTCGAACCCAGGGTCGAGCAGGGTGCAGTACAGCAATGTACAGCGCAGAAATTCACCAAATAGCAATGGACAGCACAAAAGTCGAAGAAATCCTGACCGAACCCTCCGAACCTGAACTAACGAAACCTGACCCAACTCAATCCAACGTGCCGAGACCACTATTACTGCCCCCCCCCCCCAGATCCAAGCAGAGCATATTATAGCAGACCAGATGGCGGAAACCCACCGAATTGCGGTGTACCGCAGGAAAGTCAAAGATAACCAGGAAGAGCTTGACATAAGCTGACCTAACCAAGCGTAACGTAACCCAGCCTAACGAGCCGAGGCCACTATTGCTGGACTCGCCAGAGCGAAGCAGAAAATATTGCAACACGGTAGAGCGCAGATATTCGCGGATAGCAGTGTCTAGCACAAAAGTCTAAACTATTGTATCCAAACCTCACAAACGTATCATAATCAAACGTAGCCTAACCGAAGCTAACCATCGGCGACCGCTATTTCTGTCCTCCCCAGTACCAAGCAGTATATACTACGGCAGAGCAGAGCGCAGAAATCCAGCGCATTGCAATGTATCGCACAAAAGCCGCAGATATCCTAACGTATCCATCCTACCCGAACCTAACCGAACGCAACATAACTCAGTCTAACGAGCCAAGACCACTATTGCTGGCCATTCCAGAGAGAAGCAGAATGTAGTAGAGCACAGTACAATCGCTGATATCCACCGAATAACAGGGTATAGTACGAAAGTCAAAGCTACACTGACTAAACATAGCCTAACCAAACATAGCCAAACGCAACATAACACAACGTAACGTGCCGCGATCGCTACTTCTCGCCACACCTGAGTAGGCCAGAGTATAGTAGAGCAATGTTGAGCGCAGGAATGTACCGAGCAGCAGGGTATAGAACGAAAGTCGAGGACACCGTAACCAAACCTGGCATATCCTAACCAAACCAAACGCAGCATAACTCAACGTAATGTGAGGAGGCAGCCATTGATGGCCTGCGTAGAAGCATGCGGAGCATATTATAACACATTAGATTGCAGAGATCCTCCGAATGACCGTGTAGGACACAAGAGCCGAAGATATCGTAGCCTAACATAACCAAACCTGACCTAACCAAACGTAGTCTGACTCAAGGTAGCATGCCACGTCAGCCATTGATGGACTTCGCATAGACAAGCAGAGCATATTAGGGCACACTAGGGCGCAGAATTCCACCGAATAGCAGTGTACAGCACAAAAGCCAAAGCAGCCCACCCTGACACATCCAAACGGAGCCTAACCCAAACTAACACGACGGGACCGCTACTGCAGGCCACCCCAGTGACAAGCAGAACATATTAGAGCACATTCTAGCGCAGAAGCCCACCGAATAACGGTGTATAGCACAAAAGAAGAAGTAGCCCATCCTACCTAGCCAAACGTAACAAAACCAACCGCAACCTAGCACAACCCAACAAGACGAGTCCACTGTTTCTGGCCTCCATAAAGACAAGCAGAATGTACTAGAGCACAGTAGTGCGCAGATATCCAACGCATTGCAGAGAACAGCGCAAAAGTCTGACATACCCTGACCTAACCTGACCTTACTTAACCAAACAAAACGTAGTGTAACTCAGCATGACGTGACGAGACCATTATTCCTGGACTCCTCATAGACAATCAGGACATACAAGGGCACAGTAGAGCGTGCAAATCCACCTAATAGCAGAATGATCCACTAACGTCAATGCCATCCACTCCTAACCTAACCAGTCGTAACATGACCAAACGTAACCTAACTCAGACTAACGTGCCGCGGCCGCTATTGCTGGCCTCCCCAGAGCCAAGCAGAGTACATTAGTGGAAAGTGGAACGCAGAAGTCTTTACAATCGCTACGTATTTCAGAAGAGTCAAAGCTATCCAAGCCTAACCCAAACAATCAGAAAATGACCAACATAGACTAACCGAAACTAACGTGCCGAGACCTCTATTCCTCCGCCCACAGAGCCAAGCTGGACACACCAGAGCACAGCAGAGTGCAGGAATCCATCAAATAGCAGTGTACAGCACAAAAGTTAATGCTATCCTGACCAAACATACCCTAACCCACCCGAACCGAACGTAACCTGACACGACACATCGTCCCGGGGCCACTATTGCTGGCCTTCCCAGTACCCAGCTGAAAATACTAAAGCACTGTAGGGAGCGGACACCCACCTAACAGCAGAAAATGGCACTAAAGTCAAATCCAACGTCTTATAACGCAACCAATTGCAACATAAGCAAACGTAACTCAGCTCAACCTAACGTGCCGAGACCACTATTTCTGGCCTCCCGATAACACAGCGGAACACATTAGTGGAGAGTAGAATGCAGAAATCCACAGAATCGCAGTGCATATCAGTGAAGTCAGAGCTACCCAAACCTAACCCACGCAAAGAGTGCATAGCGAATCATATCATAATTCAACCGAACATGCCGAGGCCGCTATTGCTGCCCTCCCCAGAACCAACCTGGGAATAATAGAGCACAGTGGAGCGCAGAAATACACCGAAAAGCAGTGTACGACACAAAAGTTAAAACTGTCTAGACCAAAATTAGCCTACCCCGACGTAACCGTACGAAACATGATTTATCGTAACGTGCCGAGACCACTATTGCTAGCCTTCCCAGAGGCAAGATGAAAATTTAAGAGTACCGTAGGGCGCAGATGTCCACCTAATAGCAGAATATAGCACCAAAGTCAAGGGTATCGTCTCCTAACATAACCAATCGTAAAATAACCAAACGTAACCTAACTAAGACTAACGTGCCGCGACCGCTATTGCTGGCCTCCCCAGA
>NW_016962802.1:36292-41899 GCF_001483705.2 Eufriesea mexicana
CTGCACAAACATAACCCGAACAAACTGGACTTAACCAAACATAGGCTAACTAAACCTACCGTGACAAGTCCGCTATTGCTGCCACTCCCAGAGCCAAGCAGGACATACTAGAGCACAGCAGAGCGCAGAAATCCACCGAAAAGCAGTGTACAGAGGCAAAGTTAAAGGTAACCTGACAAGACTCAGCAAGACCCAACCTAACCGAGCGTAACGCGACTCAACGCAACCTTCCGCGAACGCTAAGGCTGGCATCCCGAGAGCCAAGCCGCGAACGTTAGGGGGAGGAGAGCTCAGACATCAATAGAATCGGACTTAGATCTGAAACGTCAGAGATATCCGCACCTAACCGAAACCAACACAACGTAGTCAGATAAGCGTAACTCAACCTAGCGTGCCAAGATCGCTACTGCTGCACTCCACAGTGCCAAGGGGGACTTACTAGAGCAGAGTAGAGCGCAGGAATACACCCAATAGAAGTGAACAGAACAAAAGTTAAAGCTACCCAGCCCAAGCTAAGCCTGTCCCATGTCAACCGAAAGTAACCCGACTCAACGCACCGTGCGGGGGCCGCTGTTGCTGAAGCTCCCGGAGCCAAGCTGAAAGCATCAGTGCACTGTATGGCGCAAATCCGCTTAATAACAGACTACAGCACTAAAGTCTAGGATATCCTCTACTAACCTAACCAATCGGAACATAAACAAACGTAACGTGACACTACCTAACGTTCGGCGACCACTATTTCAGGTCTCCCCAGAGCCAAGCAGAAAGCATTAGTGGAGAGTAGATCGCAGAAGTTCATAGAGTAGCAGTATACATCAGAAAAGTGAAAGCTACCCAGACCCAACGCAAGCCAACGGAACTTAGACAAACATAGCCTAATTAAACCTAACGTGAAAACGCCGCTATTGCTGCACTCCCCACAGCCAAGGAGGACTTACCAGAGCGGAGCGGAGCGCAGGAGTCCACCGAATAGCAGTGCACAGCACAAAAGTTAAAGTTATCCTAACCAAACGTAGCCTAACCCAACCTAACTGAGCGTAACCTGACATAACGTAACGTCCGAGACAACTATAGCTGGCTTTCCCAGAGCCAAGCTAAAAATATTAGAGCCCAGTAGGGCGCAGAGGTCCACCTGATAGCAAACCGTAGCACCAAAGTCATAGCTATCCTCTCGTAACCTAAGCAGCCGTAACATAACCAAATGTAGCATAAACCAGCCTATCGTGCTGCAACCACTATTGCTGGCCTCCACAGGGCCAAACAGAATACATCAGTGGAGAGTAGAACGCAGAAACCCATAGAACCGGAGTTTATGGCAGAAAAGTCTATGCTACCCGAGCCTAACCCAGACCAACGCGACATAACCAAACGTTGCCTAACCAAACCTGACGTGCCGAGACCGCTATTGCTGCCCTCCCGAATGGCTAGGCAGGAGATACTAGAGCACATTAGAGTGCAGAAATCCACCTAATAGCAGTGTACAGAGCGAAAGTTAAAGCTACCCATATCAAACATAGCCAAACCCTACCTAATCGTACCTAACATGATTCGGCATAACCAGCCAAGAACACCATTGCTGTTCTTCCCAGAGCTAAGCAGAAGACATTAGAGCACTGTTGGTCGCCGAGATGCACCTAATAGCAGAATATAGCACAGAAGCCAAAGTTGTCCTCTCCTAACCTAACCAACCGTAACATAGTCAAATGTAACGTATATGGACCTATCGTGCCAAGACCGTTGTAGTTGCCTTCCCCAGAGCAAAGCGGAGCACATTAGTGGAGAGCTGGTCTCAAAAATCCATTTAAGCGCTGCGCAGATGTGTAAAGCCAAAGCAACCCAAGCCTAACCCAAACCAACGGAACATAAGCAAACAGCCTGACCCAACGTATCGTGCCGAGACCACTATTGTTGCCCTCCCCAGTGCCAAGCAGGACATACTCGAACACAGTAGAGCGCAGAAGTCCACCGATTAGCAGTGTACAGCGCAAGAGATAATGCTACCCTGACCGAGCATTGCCTAAACCAACCTAACCGAACGTAACACAACTCAACCTAACGTGCCTACACCATTATTGCTTACCTCTCGAGAGCCAAGCAGAATATACTAGAGCACAGTAAACCGCAGAAATCCGCAGCATTGCAGTATAGAGCAGAAAAGTAAGAGATATCCTACGAAGCATGACCTGACATAACCAAGCCGAACGTAACCAACCCCAACCTAACGTGCCTAGCCCACTATTGCTGGCATCCCGATCGCGAATCAGGGCATACTAGAGGAGAGTAGAACGCAAAGATCCGTAAAACGGCAGTGTATGTTACGAAAGTCAAAGGCATCCCAACCTAACAGAAACAAACCTAACAAGACCAAACGAATCCTAACTCAGCATAGCGAGCCATGGGCACCATTTCTGGTATTTCCAGAGCAAAGCAGGGAATATTAAGTCGCAGTAGGGAGCAGATATCCACCGAGTGGCAGTGTACAGCAAAAAAGTCAAAGCTACCCTCCACTAACCTAACAAAACGTAACATAGGCGGACGTAACGTGACCCAACCTGACGTGCTACGGAGGCCACTGCTGGCCACACGAGAGCTATACAGAGTATACGGGTGCGTTGCGGAACGCTGAAATCGCCCGATTAGCAGTGCGTAGCAAAAAAGTAGGAGACACCGTAACATAATCTGGCCAAACCTAACCTAATCGAACGTAACCATTCCCAACCTAAAGCGCCCAGCGCAATTGCTGGTCTCCCTCAGCCAAGCAGTGCATATTAGAAGAGAGTAGAGCGAAGAGGTGCATAGGGTGGCAGTGTATAGCACGAAAGTCAAATCTATCCTGCCCTTGCCTAACAAAGCGTAAGATAAGCGAACGTAACGTTACAAACCTGACGTGCCACGACCACTACTTCTGGCCTCACGAGAGCTAAGAAGAGCATAGCAGACAATGTAGAACGCTGGAAAATTCCGAATAGCGGTGTACAGCCCAAAAGTCAAAGTTAACCTAACCAAACCTAACCAAACCTAATCTAACCAAACGTAGCATAACTCAGCCTAATGTGCCGGGAACACGATTCCTGGCATCAACAGAGACGAGCAGATTGTGATAGCGCACAGGAGAGCACAGTAGTCCATGGCATAGCGGTGTGTAGCACGAAAGTCGAAGCTATCCAAACCCAGCACTACGTAACCCAACCTATCCAAACGCAATGCTGCTCAACCTATCGTGCATGACCGCTGCTGCTGGCGTCCCGAGTGCTGAGCAGGGTATAGTAGAGCATCGTTGAGCGCAAAAGACCCTCCGAATAGCAGTGTGCAGCACAAAAGCCAAAGCCATATTATCATAACCTGATCAATCGTAACCTAAACGCAGAACTTATACTATCGAGCAGAGACCACTGTCACTGCCTTCCGCAGAGCCAAGCAGAACATATTAGAGGAGAATAGAGCGCAGGAATCCGCATAATCGCATTGCATAGCACAATAGTCGAAGCTGCCGTATCCTAACGTAACCAAACGTAACATTACACAGCGTAGGCGAGCTCTACCTAATGTGCCGAGATCATCATTGCTTGCCGCTGCAGAGGCAAGCAGAGTATACTACAGCTAAGTAGAGCGCACTAGTCAACCGCAATTACAGTTTATATCACAAAAGTCATATATGTCCTAACTTAACATAACCAAACGTGGCACAACCAAACCTATCCTAACTAAACCTCACGTTCATAGAACACTATTGCTGGCCTCCCCATCGCCAAGCAGAACATATTTGCGATGGTAGAACGCAGATGTCCATCAAATGGCAGTGTATAGCACAAAGATCAAAGACATCATACCCTAACCCAAACAAGCCTAACCAAGCCAAAAGTAACCTAACCCAACCTAACGCGCCGCGGCCACTATTTCTGGCACCCTAGAGCAAAGCAGAGGATATTACATCACAGTAGAGCGCGGAAACACACCGAATTGCAGTGTATAGCGCAAACGTCAAAGCCACAATAACCAAACCAGACCTAACCTGACCTAAACAAGCTAAACGTAACTGAACCCAACGAGCCACGGCCACCATTTCTGGTATGCTCAGAGTTAAGCGGGGCATATTAGAGCATGATAGAGGGCAGGAAAGCACCGAACAATAGTGCATAGCACGAAAGCCAAAGCTACCATAACCAAACTTTTCCATAACTGTCCTACCCTAACGTAACATAACTCAATCTGACGTATCGCGACCACTGATCGCGAGAGTCGAGCGTAGCATAGTAGAAAAATGTAGAGGACAAAAATCCTCCGAATTGGAGTGTACATCTCCAAAGCCGAAGCTATCCTATCCCAACCTAACCAAACGTAATGTAAATGAATGTAACCTAACACATCCTAACGTGCCGAGACCACTATTGCTGCCGGTCTCAGAACAACGCAGAACGTATTAGTGGAGATTAGGCGCAGAAATCCGTAGAGTCACTGTGCATAGCACAATAGTCCAATCTTCCCCATCCTAACATAGCCAGACGCGACGCAGCCGATCATAGCCTTGCTCTACCTCACGTGCCGAGACCTCTATTGCTTGCCCCTCCAGATGGAAGCAGAATATACCAATGTGAAGTGGATCGCAGTAATCCAAGGCATTGCAGTGTATATCACAAGCGTCACAGATATCCCAACTTAACATTACCAAGCATAGCATATGCAAACGTAACCTAACGCAACCTAACGTGCCTAGGCCACCGTTGCCGGGCTCCGCAATGGTAAGCAGAGCATATTGGAAAAGAGCAGTGCGCGGAGGTCCATAGAGTGGCAGTGTATAGCGCAAGAGTCAAAAATTTCCTAACCAAACCCGCGGAAACCTAACCTAACCAAATGAAACTTCACACAACGTAACGCGCCGCAGCCACAATTTCTGGCCTAACAAACCTAACCTAACCGAACGCAACGCTGCGCGCCGCGGCCAAAATTTGTAGCATTCCCACATCAAAGCAGAGAATATTCGATCGCAGTAGAGGTAGAAATCCACCGAATAGCAGAGTATAGCACAGAAGTCAGAGCTTCACAATCATAGCATAACCAATCGTAACATAACAGAACTTAACCTAACCAAAAGTAACCTGCCGAAACCACTACTGCTGCCCCCCACAAAGCCAAGCAGAGCATATTAGGGAGCAGTAGATCGCAGAAATCCGCCTCACAGTAGTGCACAGGCAAAAGCCGAGGCTATCCCATCCTGACCTAGCGAAACATTAACAAACCAAACGTAACATAGCTCAACCTAATTTGCCGCGACGCCATCCTTGGAGTACCCGGGGACTACCGGTGTGTGATAGTGCACAATAATGCGCTGGAGTCCATAGAATTGCAGTGCTTAAGACAAAAGTCACAGCTAACCCAACCTAACCCAGCATAGCCTAACACTTCCAAACGTAACCAATCTCAACCTAACGTACCGCCACCAAAATTGCTGCCCTCCACAGAGCCAAGCAGAACTTATTTGAGGAGGCCAGGTTGCAGAAATCCATCGGGTCACAGTGTATAGCAGAAACTTGAAAGATACCCAATCCTAACACGAACTAACATAACCTGACTTTACGTAGAGTATCTCAACGCAACCTGCCGCGACCA
>NW_016962803.1:0-845 GCF_001483705.2 Eufriesea mexicana
AATACCGTGGTGGGCTATCATTCTTGCATAACTAAGGAGGAAGAATTCGATTGGCAGGTTATAACCGCTGCAATTCTATAGAATCAGTCTGGAAAATTCAATTTTATTAACATTTATGACTAATATCGTCGTGAGCTAACTTTCTTGTATAAATAAGGAGGAACGATACTATTTCCGTGCCATAGCCAATACAATGCTATAGTATCTGCCTCGAAAATACTATAGTACCTGCCTCGAAAACCCAACTTTATTGACATTTTCGAATAATATCGTGGTGATGTAACTTTCCTGCATAAATACGGAGGAAAGACAATATTGGCCAGTTATGGCCATTGCAATACTATAGAATCTATCTCGAAAATTCAATTTCGTTAACATTTTCGACTAATATCGTCGTGAGCTAACTTTCTTGTATAAATAAGGAGGAACGATAGTATTCCCGTGCTATAGCCAACACAATGCTATAGTAGCTCCCTCGAAAATTCAACTTCATTGACATTTTCTAATAATATCGTGGTGATGTAACTTTCTTGCATAAATACGGAGGAAAGATTCTATTGGCCAGCTATGGCCATTGCAATTCTATTGCATCTGGATGGAAAATTCAGTTTTATTGACATTTTCGACCAATATCCTCGCGGGCTGACATCCTTGCATAAATAATGAGGAAAGATTCAATTGGCGTGCTATAGCCATTGCTACGCTGTAGCATCTGGCACGAAAATTGAATTTCATTGACATTTTCGTCTAACAACGCGGTGAGCTAATTTTCTTGAATGAATATGGACGTAAGATTCTATTGACGTGCTATAGCTAATTGCAATGCTGTAGAATCTGTCTCTAAA
>NW_016962804.1:0-7943 GCF_001483705.2 Eufriesea mexicana
CTTCTCATATAACTTTTGATCACATTTTGCATCTAGTTTCGTTTAGTAATAAATATGTTCACGGAAGGTCGCGATGGTCGCCGTAACGAAATCATAGACGCCATAAAACAAAAATTAATAACTAACAATTTAGCGCTAAATTCTTTACGAAAGTTTTATAGGAATGTAGCCTGAAGTTCCAGCTTCGCAACGAAATTATAAAAGTTCACAAATTGTTTACGGAAATTGAGGAATTAATAGTTCTTCACTGCCAGAGCCATTCTGTCCTTTTCTATCCCCTCTCTGCCCTTGCCTACCACGTGACCAGCACTTCGTCGACCTCCTTGCCTATCCTATATTCCTATCACTTTTGGTGCATTTGGAGCCAAATAATAGATGGCGCTGATCGAAACTGCCGAATGAAAAACCACGTGACCCGCTGAGCGGGAGAAACAAAACAATAAAAGGACATAAATAAGTATAACACATTTTTCCTCGTTTTTTTTACTCTGCTAATAGTCCGTTAAATATGAAGTCACAGATGAAGATGCGTGCTTTTGTTCGTGGTAAAAAGAAAATGAAACTACCATGGTTATATGTTAAAGTACTTTTTATTCACTTTGAAAGTTTCACATATACATGTTAATTGTTAACGACATAATAAATAATGACATATAGACATTAGAATCTGAGTAGATGTCCGTACCACGGACCGTTGCGAGAAAAAGATGTTTCGTGATACATATCACGTAATAATTATCATTATAATGACCAAATATATATGTACAATATTTATAGACATATGGTAAATGATTCTATTCGAATACATGAGTTATCCTAATAATTCTTGATATCTCTTATCGTGTATCTCCTCGGCTTTCTCTTGTGTTAAACATCATAAGGAGTTTTTTATTCCCTATTCATGTTTCTTTATACCCTTATCATCTTTAAAATCATCTATTTTATAATTTTGTACTTTCTTCGGTTCCATTTTGGTATCTCTCAATGTATCTTTAATCCTTTTCTTCATTGCTCTGAAAATATAAATATAAGAGGCAGTAAATAAAAATTCCTACTTTCTATAACATAGTTATAATGCAAATAATAAGCTAACTCTTTCTCTTTCTTTACAAATTCTAATTCTTCTTGAGTTTTTACTTTGTCGTCATTTTACCAATCGCTACTGCAGCCTTCCTTCCTTTTTTTATTTGCAAGTCCAGGTGATTCAACAGCTGGTTGTGTGATTAATTTTGGATTAGTTAAATGATCATGAGTTGATTTGCCCTTACCACTAAACTTTTTATTTAATATCACATATTCTTTTTCATCTTCCTCTGCTTCTTCACCAAATGATAAAAGATTGAAATCTCTGCAACAAAATTTTGCATTGCAAGGAATAATACTACCAGGGCTAAATTCTGCAAACATATATGATTTTTACTTTACCAGTGCTGTTTTAGTTTTTGAAATGTCCTTTACCTCTTCGCTTTTGTGTACTATTATCCTTGATATAATAACAGAAAATAAATTGTTCAACATTATAGATTTCAACAACCTTGGAGGATAAAGTAGTCTATCATTCTACAAAGAAGAAGAAATATAATATTTGTACCATTTTTTAACATATTTTCTTGTAAACATTAAATTTACCTCATCTACAAGTGCTTTTTCAAGTTTAAACACGTTATATATATTTTCTCCAGTAATTTTTCCAAAAATTATATGTTTATTCTACAATTCTAATGTAGAACCAAGAGTAAAGAAGAATTGGGAACCATTGTCATCTTTTCCAGCCATTAGCTTATTAGCCATAGTAATTAAATCTCGTCAACAAAAATGTAATCTTGCATGAAATTTATCCTAAAACAAATATATGCAATAATTATTTTTGAATAAAAAAAGAATTCATTTTATTTTTAAATATAGTCTCACTTTAAATGATTCTCCGTATATTTTACCACCTTCTCCTACACTTGTGGGATCACCACCTTGTGTTGTGAATTCTTTGATAATTCTATGAAATATAGTGTCATCCTAATAACCTTCCATACATGATTATATGAAATTTCTACATGCCTTTGGAGTTTCTTTTGCCCATAATTCTAACTCAATATCACCAACAGTTGTCTTCATTATAACCTAGTTATAAGAAATATATTAGTTTTATTAATGTAAAATACATTTAAAATCAAATTTATTGAAATTTATTATTTATTAATGTATTTCAAATTGGAAATTATTTAATATATTAATATAGAAATTTAGAAATTAAATATTGTATATCGGTTAAATTTTTAAAAACAGATACACAATCCATTGAAATATTATAAAATGATACTTACTACGTTACCCTTAGTGGCTGGCTCTTGCATACAAATATTACTCATGCCTATAAGTCTCCTATAATAAAAAAAAATCCTTCGTCAATAATATTCCATATTAAAACTTTAGTTAGTTATAAATCAGTCAACCAAATGGTTCTTTTCTCGAATAATCATAGCTTTTACCTCCTTTTGACATTGGCTTTATTGGCCCAATGAAGTCCATGATGTGCCACAGCACCATTATACTTGCTGCTTTTATATTTTCCAAGTTCCCAGAGATATTTCTAAACATTTGTGCCTTAATGCAACATTTATTCAGTATGTTCAATTTAGATTTATCTTTAATAACTATTACCACTTGTTCATTCTCCATCTCTTCAATGATCCTCATATTTCCATGTCAATGCCACACATGTTTCTCTCTTGATACATATGCTGCCCCTTTTCTGCTTCTTGATTTGACATAATAAACATTTCCGTTTCTCATTCCTTTTATTCAAACTTAACACATTAGCGATGATCATTGACTTTGACCACTGATATTAATATTCATTTATATCAGGAACACAACATACCTTTCAATCTCACTGTATCCTCCATATCTTGTTATAAGGGGCCATCACCTATATTAATTGCATTCCTCACTGTCTGCCTAAACCATCTGCATTTTCTGAATCTTTATTTGACCATCACAGACTTTGATCTTGTATGTCATATGGTTAACCGACCTAGAAACCAATAGACGTACCATACTTTACATATTTGTATCGCTGCCTCAATTTTTTCTCGCTATAAAGTATAATTCTTGGCATCTACGCTGATGATATTCCATGAGTCCAATATTTTTCTATTGTTGCACGTGCCTGTTTATTTCAACAGAATATTGTCTTTTCTAACTTACACTATTTAATTATAACTAAAGGTTATGTTAATACAAATACTTACATTCTTTTCGTGATGCAGGCACACCTGCATGGTCAGAACAATGCTTCCGGCGTTTGTTTGTAATTTTTTCTCATTTCCCATGCACTCTCCTGTTCACTTGGAGAAAAATTAACAAATGGCTCAATTTCTGTGTTTAATTTATGAAATTTTATAATTACGTTTAAAGGCGTACCTTTGCATATTTGTCGTCTGCCAGGTAAAGAAATGAATGCTAATTGTCTAATTAAAACCGCTGTTTCGGCTGAATTTATTAAAGAATGTAGAAAACATTATGATTTTATTTATTAAAATAAGTTAAAATATATTAGGTGCACGTAATCAGAATTAGTAAACTATTTGAGAAACTATTCCAATATCATAGGTGGCGCTGATCGCAGGCGGTAAAATTTGTATTCGAACTGGATACTAGAAACCAATTCGACAGTAGAAAATAAATAAATTGCCAAGTTTTTGTAATTATTTCATGGAAATTTATAGCTGCACAGCAAAGTTGGAATTATAGGCAACATTCTTATAGGATGTTTAATTTAATAATTAATACTTACATGAGCGATGGGTTTTGTATTTCCTGTAATAAATAAGATAGCTATGGAAAAGTATTTTTCTTGCATAATATTCTTATTATTTTGTAATAATTATACACTAGCATAAGAAAGCGTGAAAAATTAATTATTTCATTAAGAAATTTTATTTACAATTTTTTCATAGACGAAAAATGAACACAATCAAAAATAGTTTAAAAAACTACCAACCATGGGACGAGAATCGAACCACGGTCCATTACCACAGGAATATTCATCTATTGCTTTCAGGTCACAACTGCACTTGTAAAATGATGGAAATAAATCTGTAATTACGAAAGTAATGACCTTCTTCGTAACTTTAATCGTAAATATTTCAAAAACTATTGAGTAGCTGCCGCTATAATGATATATTTTCTTAAACTGCATGACGATATTTACAAACCTGCAGAGTATCAACTAAATCAGTGACCCGAAGCACTTGCACTGTCCTTGTTAGCTTAATTCCCCTTCATTTAAATATCTTTTAAACAGATATTGCCCACTCTCTATTTTCAAATTCCAAAGGGAACAGTGAAAATTCACAAGAGATAGGACATATGTTATACTTTGTGCGTAGCTCTTAGCTTGATATCGTTTCCCAAAGGAAAACGATACCAATTACCAGGTCTCACCACGTGGAGGTGGCTACGCATCGAGACCCGACATGCGCCCTAGTGGCGCAGCCTGCTGGTGCTACCTGTATCAAAGGTACCCTAATCTAACTTGGAGCGAATTAAGTTAAAGTGACTCTACTGACACTTTATTTTATTTCGTGTCTTACAAAGGGAACTTCGATTCGGTATACTGAAACTCTACTGTCGCAACGCTAAGATATTTTCAAGTTCCCATAAAAATAGGGAATGAAATATCAAACACGCGAGCAAATAGAAAATCGCGACGCGCCCGAACGAGATCGCGATTATTCGAAAGACCGACTAGCCTAGGCGATGTACTCCCGTGTACAGAGATAACTTCATACCTCGGCACCCTCCCGATCGGGCCTAGCTCAATTCCAGTCACTGTCGCACTCGCCAAGACTTACACGTGGACCAAGGATAGTCCCTGAACCAATGAAACTTCTAGTGTCAACGCGAGGGCCCTGCTGGGCGGTTGCCGGCCAAGACAGACACTTCGCATCCCAGCCACACGGGGTAGAACTTAATCATCCCTGTGGTCTAACCGTAGATGGTACTAGTCCGTCAGCCAGCATGTGCCCGAGCCCCAGTCGCGTACGACTTAGGCAGCGGACCGCCCCGTCGAGGTCAGAAGACGCACTGATCCGAGGGGGTCACCCTGGAACCCGATGCATGACGAGATTGACAGTGACTGGAAATGAGTGTCGGAGACGAGTCGTGAGGATGACTTACGAAGCATGTACTTATCGAGTACACGAGAGCACGTCGCGTAGGCTAGTCGGTACTTACGAACGATCGCGATTATCGCGAGAACAATTATGTTCTATTTGCTAAACGAGGGGGATAAGAAAATGATAGAGAATTTATAAATTTCGCTCCAAGTTAGGTAGCTTACCTTTGTACAGATAGCGCGCACATGATACTTAGTCTATGGATCTATCTTATGATTACTTAAAAGTAAACGCACGCATCGTTCATTGATGTGTCGCAAACAGAATCTTGAGAAACCTAAAAGCTAAAACAGAATATATTATTGTTAATATGTAGCTGAAAGGAAAGGGATTAGTACGAGGAAACCATCAAGGATAATAACCAAATGGAACGAGCAAGCCAACGACGAGACCTGAGCAACATAACTACGAGACAGAAACATTCCAACGGTGAGATATAAACATACCAACGAGGAAGCGCTCGAGTATTATACGAAATACTCGAACGCTCTAACGAAAACAAATCGAACGGAAGTCGTAAAATTTGTGAAAGGAAAGATTTAGCCAACGATGAGACATAAGTAAACCAACGACGAAGCATTCGAATATTATACGAAATACTCGAATGCTGAAACAAAGACACATAGAATGAAAAAAATAAAATCTGCAAGAAGAAATTATTGTTAAATTATTTAAGAGAGTGGACAATGGCCACTGAATAGCCATTGATCTAGCCAACGATGATATACAATACAAATAAACCAACGACGAAGCATTCGAATATTGTACGAAATACTCGAATGCACAAACAATGAAAACTAGAATGAAAGAAATAATATCTGAAAGAAGAAAGATAATTAAAACCTGAAAGAAAAAATAATTAGTACCTGAAAGAAGGAATTATTATTAAATTATTCAAGAGAGTAGACAATGGCCATTGAATAGCCATTGATCAAGCCAACGATGATATACAAATAAACCAACGACGAAGCATTCGAATATTGTACAAAATATTCGAATGCACAAACAATGAAATCTAGAATAAAAGAAATAGAATCTGAAAGAAGAAAGATAATTAAAAGCTGAAACAAAAAATAA
Source organism: Eufriesea mexicana (assembly GCF_001483705.2). Taxonomy (NCBI): domain Eukaryota; kingdom Metazoa; phylum Arthropoda; class Insecta; order Hymenoptera; family Apidae; genus Eufriesea; species Eufriesea mexicana. Next base: position 6,255 of record NW_016962804.1, read on the forward strand.
TTAGTACCTGAAAGAAAAATATTAACGCGGACCCTCCGAAGTCGAAGCGACAACTGGCTCGAGCCTGCACGCGGGCCCCTTATATAGCGGCGGCCGGCCGAAGATCGGCGAAAATTTCCGAACTTTACCGATTCCTTTAAAAGTTACTTTTCCGCTGTAATAACTAATAATTTATTAACTTTCTTGACTTTTATCGTTAATATACGTTGCAAACTATTTGTTATCAACAATTTTAATTTGTTATTAACAATAAATTTATTAATTTATTAACTTCTTGTAGGTTCCGAATATATTCTAACACAAATACGTCGTTTGTTTAAGTAGTAGACAATAATTTATTAATTTTTTCACTTTCATTATACATATACGTTGCGAGCAATTTGTTATTAACAATATTAATTTGTTATAAACAATCAGTGTAATAATTTATACACTTTTTGCAAAGTATAGTTAGATTTTGACACAAATTCGTTCCAAGTTCAAGTAATAGCCTTTAATTTCTTAATGTTTTCACTTTTATTATAAATTTGTTATGAACAATTTGTTATTAAAATTAATAATTTGTTACTAACGATAAGTATTATAATTTACGTGTAATAGTATAGTTACGTGTAATTATTACTCGGAGTGTTCGAACTGATGCCAATAATACTATTGGTTTTTCACAAATTACAATCTTCTATGCAATTAATTTATGAATTACATGCACACATTATACAAGTAATTTTCCTTGGGAACATTCTCATATGATTTTTGTTCTTATTTTACTTCTAATTTTGTTTATAATTAATTATTTTGTCCGACCATCGCGCCGATCATTGTTAGCGAATCACGTACGTCGTCAAGTAAATAACAAAAATAACAAACTAATTAGCGTTAAATTATGTACAAAAATTGCATAAGAATGTTGAGCAAGGAGCCGGCTATGCGATACAGCTATAAAAGTCCATACATTAATCGCAGAAATTGCATAATTTGTTAATTTCCCAATTATTCTCCAATAATTCCCAATCGCTAATATGGTCTTGTTTCCTTTTTTAATTTGGAGGTCCAGCTGGTTAGGAGCATAATTTTGGATCAGACAAATGACCATGAGCTGATTTGCTTTTACCACTAAACTTTTTATTTAATATCGCAGATTCTTCATCATCTTCCTCTGCTTCTTCACTAAATGATTGAAAAGATTGAAATCTCTGTAACAAAATTTTTCATTGTAAAGAATAATACTATCAGGGTTAAATTCTGCAAACATATATGATTTTTACTTTACTGCTGCTGCTTCAGTTTTTGAACTGTCCTTTACTTTTTCACTTTCCTGTATTATTGTATTATCCTTGGTGGAATATCAGGAAATGGATTGTTCGATATTATAATTTTTATCAATCTCGGAGAATAAACAGGTCTATCATTCTACAAAAAAGAGGAAATATTATATTTATATTAATTCTTGATATATATTCTTGCAAACATTAAATTTACCTCATCTACAAGTGCTTATTCAAGTTTAAGCATGTTATATATAGTTTCTCCAGTAACCTGACCAAAGATTGTATGTTTATTTTGCAAATCTAATTGGAAACCAACAGTAAAGAAGAATTAGGAACCATTGTCATCTTCCCCAGCATTAGCCATTGCAATTAAATCGCGACCACAGGAACGTAATCTGACACAAACTGAAAAAAAGTATAC
>NW_016962805.1:0-560 GCF_001483705.2 Eufriesea mexicana
AGAACGCAGATACCTACAGAATCTCAGTGTATATGGGAAAAGTCAAAAACACACAGACCTACCCCAGACCATCAGGACATAACAAAACATAGCCTAGCCCAACCTAACGTGTCGAGACAGCAATTGCTGCCCACCCCAGAGCCGAGCTGAGCATATTAGTGGATAGGAGAACGCAGATACCTACAGAATCTCAGTGTATATGGGAAAAGTCAAAAACACACAGACCTACCCCAGACCATCAGGACATAACAAAACATAGCCTAGCCCAACCTAACGTGTCGAGACAGCAATTGCTGCCCACCCCAGAGCCGAGCAGGACATACTAGAGCGCAGTAGACCGCAGAAATGGACTGAAAAGCAGTGTGCAGCACAAAAGCTAAAGCTATCCTGACCAAACATTGTCTAACCCAACCAAACCGAAGGTAACTTGATTCAAAGTAACGTGCCGAGACAACCATTTTTGGCCTTCCCAGAGCCAAGCTGAAAATAATAGAGCTCATTGGGCCGCAGAGATCCACCCAATAGAGGACTATAGCACTGAAGTCGAACATATCCTCTCT
>NW_016962806.1:0-540 GCF_001483705.2 Eufriesea mexicana
GTTAGGTTTAGTCCGCTTACGGTAGCTTTGACGTTTGTGCCCAACACTGATATTCTATGGACACCTGTGCTCTAATGTGCTCTATCATATTCTGCTTGTCTCTGGGGAAGCTAGCAATAGTGGTCGCGGCACGTTGGGTTTAGTTATTCTACGTTTTGTTAGGTCCGATTCGGCCTGGTTAGGTCAGGGCATCTTCGACTTTTGTGCTATACATTGCTACTTGGTGACTTTCTGCGCTGCACTGTGAGCTGTACTCTGCTCTGCTCGACTCTAGGGAGGCTAGCGTTAGTGGTCATGGCACGACAGGTTGCGTTAGGATACGTTTGGTAATGTTACAATTGGTTAGGTTAGGATAGCATGGCTTTGACTTTTCTGCTGTACTCGGCTATTCGGAGGATTTCTGTGCTCCACATTGCTGTACTGTACACTGCTCGACTCTGGGTACTCCAGTAATACTGTTCTCGCCACGATTGTTTAAGTTAGGCTACGTTTGGTTAGGTTATGTTAGTATGGGTTAGGTTCGGATTCCTTCGACTTCCG
>NW_016962807.1:0-273 GCF_001483705.2 Eufriesea mexicana
CCTTGTTAAAGCAAGGAAGCTGGCTCACCACGATATTAGTCGAAAATGTCAATAAAATAGAACTTTCCAGACAGGTTCTACTGCATTGCATTGTCTATAGCACGCCAATAGAATCTACCCCGGTTACTTAGGCAAGAAAGATAGCTCACCACGATAATAGTCGAAACTGTCAATAGTATTGAACTTTCCAGCCAGATTCTATGGCATTGCAAAGCCTATAGCACGCCAATACAATCTTTCCTCCTTATTTTTGCGAGAAAGTTAACTCACAAC
>NW_016962808.1:0-513 GCF_001483705.2 Eufriesea mexicana
CGCAAAAGTGAAGTTTATCCTAGCCTTACATATTGAAATGCAACATAAGCAAACGTATCGTAATCAAACGTAACCTAACGCAACCTAACGTATCTAGACCAATATTGCTGACAACCCCAGATCTAAGCAGAATATACTGGACCGCAGTATAGCGTAGAAAACCGCCGCATTGCTGCGTAAAGAACAAAAGTCAAGGATATCCGAACTTAACCTGGCCTAACCTAACACAACAGAATGTGGTCCAACTGAGCGTAGCGTGCCGAGACCTCTATTGCTGGCTTTACCGTGGCCAAGCTGCACATACTAGAGCACGCTAGAGCGCAGGAGTGCATCGAGTCGCAGTGCATAGCACAATAGTCGAAGGTGCCCTATTAGTGGCCACACTTATCATAACCGAACTTAGCGTAACTCAGACCAACGTGCCGAGACCACTATTGCTTGCCTCCCAGAGCTAAGCAGATTGTATTAGAGCGCAGTAGAGAGCAGTAACAAACCTCATTGCAGTGTATATCA
>NW_016962809.1:0-477 GCF_001483705.2 Eufriesea mexicana
TCTTCAGATTTTCACGATTTTCCAACCTAATTGCGTGCAGTGCTCTGTGTTTTAATTAGTTTGTCATCTTTTTTCCGATTTTAATCGATCGTTTATAAAAGATAGTGGCGAATGTGACAGGTTGCGAAAAGCTTTTGCGTCGTTTAACTTTCATCGCTTATATCTTCCTAATCTCTTCAGATTTTCACGATTTTAGAACCTAATTGCGTGCAGTGCTCTGTGTTTTAATTAGTTTGCCGGTTTTTTCGCGATTTTAGCCGATCCTTTATGAAAGATAGTGCCGAATGTGACAGGTTGCGAAAAGCTTTTGCGTCGTTTAACTTTCATCGCTTATATCTTCCTAATCTCTTCAGATTTTCACGATTTTAGAACCTAATTGCGTGCAGTGCTCTGTGTTTTAATTAGTTTGCCGGTTTTTTCGCGATTTTAGCCGATCCTTTATGAAAGATAGTGCCGAATGTGACAGGTTGCGAAAAG
>NW_016962810.1:0-799 GCF_001483705.2 Eufriesea mexicana
ATTTATGTAAGAAAGATAACTCACCACGATATTAGTCGAAAATGTCAATAAAATTGAACTTTCCAGGCATATTCTACAGCACTGCAATGGCTGCAGCACGCCAAAAGGATCTTTCCTCCATACTTATGCAAGGAAGATAGCTCACCACGATATTAGTCGAAAATGTCAATAAAATTGAATTTTGCAGGCATATTCTACAGCATTGCAATGGCTATAGCAGGCCAAAAGTATCTTTCCTCCTTACTTATGCAATGAAGTTGGCTCACCTCGATATTACTCGAAAATATCAATAAAATTGAACTTTCCAGACCGATTCTGCATCACTGCAATGGCTATAGCAGGCCAAAAGTATCTTTCCTCCTCATTTATGCAAGGAAGCTACCTCAACACGATATAAGTCGAAAATGTCAATAAAATTGAATTTTGCAGGCATATTCTACAGCATTGCAATGGCTATAGCAGGCCAAAAGTATCTTTCCTCCTTACTTATGCAAGGAAGTTGACTCACAACGCTTTAGTCGAAAATGTCATTAAAATTGAATTTTCCAGCAAGATTCTATAGCATTGCAATTTTTATAGCTTGCCACTATAATCTTTCCTCCTTGTTTATGCGATGAAGTTAGCTCAAAAGGGTATTAGTCGAAAATGTCAATAAAATTGAATTTTCCGGTCCGATTTTACAGCATTGCAATGGATATGGCACGACACGCCAATAGATTCTTTCCTCCTTGTTTACGCAAGAAAGTCAACTCACCACGATATTAGTCGAAAATATCAATAAAATTGAGCTTTCCAACCA
>NW_016962811.1:0-220 GCF_001483705.2 Eufriesea mexicana
ACTGCTATTATGTGGATTTCTACGCTCCACGTTGGTCTACTACGCTCTGCTCGAGTCTGGGGAGGCCTGTAATTGTGGCTTCGGCACGTTTGGTTGTGTTAGGCTACTTTCGGATAGTTTATGCTTTCTAGGGATATGTTTCGATAGCTTTGACTCTCGTGCTGTACACTGTAGTGCGGTGCACTTCTGCGCTCCTCTGTGCTCTACTACACTCTGCTTG
>NW_016962812.1:0-625 GCF_001483705.2 Eufriesea mexicana
GGTAGCTTAGAATTTCGTGGTATACACAGTTATCCGGCGGATTTTTGCCCTCCATTGTGTTCTTCCACAATCTGCTGTACCCTGGCGAAGCCAGCAATAGCGGTCGCGCCAAGATATGTTGAGATTTTCTACGATAGATTAGGTTGACTGGCGAAGCCAGCAATAGCGGTCGCGCCAAGATATGTTGAGATCTTCTACGATAGATTAGGTTGCGTTTGTTTGAGTTAGGTTCGGATATCTCTGGCTTTTCTGCTCTACACATCGATTCTATGGACTCTTGCGTCATAGTCTCCTACAATATGTTCTGCTTGGCTTGGGTAGGCTAGCAATAGTGGTGGCAGCACGTTAGGTTGAGCATGGTTACTTTTAGTAGAGTCACGATTGGTTAGGTTAGGAGAGGGTTCCTTTGTCTTTTGAGCTGCATGCTGACTTTGGGTGTATGTCTTCGCTCTACAGTGCTCCAATACGCCCTGCTTTGCTCTGAGGAGGCCAGAAATAGTGGCCGCGGCACGAAAGGTTGTGTTAGGATACGTTCGGTTTGCTTATGTTAGCATGGGAAAGGTCAGGGTAGCTCCAATTTTTCTGTTATATATTGCGGTTCTATGGATTTCTGCGCCGTACACTC
>NW_016962813.1:0-1547 GCF_001483705.2 Eufriesea mexicana
CTCTAATGTGCTCTAATGTGCCCCGCCTGGATCAGGGGATGCCTGCAAAATAGGTCTCGTCACGTCATGTCGAGATACACTACGCTTGGTAGGTAAGGTAAAGTCAAATTATGTCAGGGTGTATACCACTTTTGCGCTATAAATTGCATTGCGGTGGATTTCTGCGCTCCGCTGTGCCCTAGTATATTCTACTTCGCTCTGTGGTGGCCAGAATTAGCGAAATTAGCGCTACCGTCGCGTAAGGTTGGGCTAGGCTCCGTTCGGGTGTGATAAGTTTGGCTAGGACAGGATAGGCTACTTCGACTTTTGTGCTATACACTGCCCTTCGGTGGACTTCCGCGCTCTAATGTGCTCTAGTGTGGTCAGCTCGTCTCTGTGAGGGGGGGCTGCAATAGTGGTCGTTGCACGTTACGTAGATCTATGTTACGTTTGGTTATGTTATGATTGGTTACGTTAGGAGATGATAGCTTCGACTTTTGTGTTATACACTGCTATTCAGTGGATTTCTGATCTCCACATTGCTCTACTACACCATGCTCGACTCTGGGGATGCGAACAATGATGTTCGTGTCACGCTATTTTGGGTTAGGTTAGGTTTGGTTAGGCATGTTTCGTTTAAGCTTGGTTATGATAGCTGTGACTTCCGTACTATACACTATTTTTCGGTGGATTTCTGAGATCTACTATGTCCTACTACATTCTGCTTTGCTCTGGGAGACCAGGGGCAGTGGCGGTGGCACGTTATTTTGAGCTATGCTACGTTTTGTTAGGTTATCATAGGTCAAGTTTGGCTGGGATATCTACGGCTTTTGTGCATTTCACTGCAATGCGGTGGACGCATGGAAGCCGTAGCGATCTCGGTACGTTACGTTGAGTTATGGTACGTTCGGTTATGTAACGTTGGTTTGGGTTAGGTCTGCATTGCTTTGACTTTCGTGGTATACACAGCTATTTGGTGGACTTCTGCGCTCGACATTGCTCTGCTATACTCTGCCCGACTCTGGCTCGGCCTGCAATAGTGGTCGTGACACGGTAATTTGAGTTATGTTGCACTCAGCTGGGCCACGCTGGGTTAGGTTCGGTTTTGATGCCTTTAGCTTTGGTCCTATATGCTGCTATTCCTTGTATTTCTACGCTGTACTGTTCTCCAGTATGTTCTGCTTGGCACTGGCGAGACCACAGGTAGTGGTCCCGGCTTGTTAAGTTTAGCTGGTCCACGTTTGCTCATATTGGGCTAGGTCAGGTTAGGTCTGGATCTACTTGGCTTTTGTGCTATACGCTGCTAATTGGGGGCTCTCTGCTCTCTAATGTGCACTAGTATATTTTGCTTGGATCTAGGGATTCCAGCGATATTGATCTCGGCGCCCTAGTTTGAGTTAGGATGCGTTTGGTTATATTACGGTTGGTTGTGTTAGGTGAGGATAACCTTGACTTTTGTCCTATACGCTGCTATTCGCTGTATTTCCCTTCTCTACATTGCTCTACTATACTCGGCTCGGCTCTGTGAAGGCCAGTAATAGGTGTCCCGGCAGGTTGGTTTGATTTGG
>NW_016962814.1:0-686 GCF_001483705.2 Eufriesea mexicana
AACCTAACCTAACCTGACCTAACATAATCTAACCTGACCTGACCTGACCTGTCCTGGCCTGACATGACTTGACCTGACCTTACCTGGCCTGAAATGGCCTGGCGTGAAGTGACCTAACCTATCCTGGATTGACCTGACCGAACATGCCCTCTCCTGACCTGATCTGACCTTACTTCACCTGACCTGACCAGACCTAACCTGACCTGACCTGACCTAGCCTGACCCGACCCGGAAAGTTCTGACCTGCCCTCACTTGAACTGGCCTGACCTGTCATGACCTTACTTGGCCTGGCCTGGACTGAACTGACCTGACCTGACCCGACCTGACCTGACCTGACTTGACCTATCCTGGCCTGACCTGAACTGTCCTGACATGACCTGACTTGACCTGACCTTACCTGGCTTGACATGGCCTGGCCTGGTGTGACCTGTCCTATCCTGGCCTGACCTGACCGAACCAGACCTCTCCTGACCTGACCTGACATGGCTTTGCCTGTCCTGACCTGACCTAACCTGTCCAACCTGGAATGGCCTGACCTGCCCTTACCTGAACTGGCCTGACCTGTCATGACCTTACCTGGTCTGGCCTGGAATCTGGCCTGGACTGAACAGACCTGGCATGACATGACCTAACCTGACCTGGACTGGCCAGACATGGCCTGGCCTGGCATGTCCTTACCTGACCC
>NW_016962815.1:0-2685 GCF_001483705.2 Eufriesea mexicana
TTAGTTATTCGATGTTCGGTTTGGTCAGGTTAGGTCCGGTTGGGTTAGTTTGTCATTGACTTTGTTTGGTATACATTACTATTTGGCGGATTTTTGCGCACTACTGCGCTCTACTAAACTTTGCTCGACTCTGCGGGGCCAGCAATAGTGATCGTGGCACGATAGGTTGAGTTAGGTTACATTTAGCTATGCTTGGTTAGGATACGTTTGGTTGGGATGGCTTTGGCTTTTTCGTTACACACTGCTGTTTGGTGGATTTGTGCGCTCTGCTGAGCTCTAATATGCTCTGCTTGGCTCTGGGGAGGCCAGCAATGTACGTATCGGCTCGTTAAGTTTAGTTATTCTGTTTGGCTAGGTTAGGTTGTGTCAGGTCATGTTTGGATATCATTGCCATTTCTGCTATACACAGCTCTTTGGTGGCTTCCTGCGCTCTGCTGTAATCTAATATGCTCTGCTCTGCTCTGGGGTGGCCAGAAGCATTGTCCGCAGCGCTTTAGGTAGAGTTAGGTTACGTTCGGTTAGGTTAGGCTTGTTTGATTTAGGGCAGGATATCTTTGACTTCTGTGCTCTACAACGAGATGCGGTCGATTTCTGCGCTCTACTGGCCTCTAGTACGTTGTGCTTGGCTCTGGGGAGGCCATTAATAGTGGTCTTGCAATGTTTGGTTGAGATACGCTACGTTTGTGTAGGTTATGTTAGCTAGGGTTAGGTATGTATTGCTTCGACTTTTCTGCTATAGACTGCGATTCTATTGATTTCAGCCCCCCGCTCACCTCTATTATGCTCTGCTCAGCTCCTTGAAGGCCAGCAATACCGTTCACGGCACATCAGGCTGGGTTAGTTAACGTTTGGTCGGGTTAGCTTGTTTTGGGTTAGGTCAGGGTAGCTTTGACTTTTGTGCTCAACACAGCTATCCTATGGACTCCTGGGCTCTACTGTGCTCTACCATATTCTGCTTGCCTCTGGGGACGCCAGCAATAGTCGTCGCGGCACGGTACGTTGTGATATGTTACGCATGGCAAAGTTACGTTAGGATAGGTTTGTGCATGTTATCCTGCACTTTTGAGCTACACACTTCACTTGGGTGGATTTCTACGATCCACATTGCTCTACCCTAATCCGCTCGACTCTGGGCTGGCCAGAAACGGTGGTCTCGTCACGTTAGGTTGAGTTAGGCTACGTTCGGTTAGGTTTGGTTAGGTTAGGTTTGGTCATGAGGTCTTTGCCTTATCTGATATAAACTGCAATTCGGTGGATTTCATCGCTACACTGTGCTCTGCTATATTCCGCTTTGCTCCGCGGAGGCCAACAATATTGATCTCGGCGGGCTAGGTGATTTAGTTTGCTTTCGGTTATGTTAGGTTTGTCTGGGATAGGTTACTATGCCTTTTAGAGCACGGCATAGCGGAGTAGTACATGGAATAGCAGTATATAGCGCAAAAGTCAAAGCTATCCTCTCCCAATCTAACCAAACGAAATACAGCCGAACGTAGCCTAAATCAAACAAGCATGCCGGGACCACTGCTACTGTCGTCCCCAGATTCGAGCATTGCATAGTAGGGCGATGTAGAGCGTAGAAATACGACGAATCGCAGTGTACAGCACAGAAGTCACAGCTATCTTATCCCAACCTGTCCAAACCTGGTAAAGCCAAACCTCAACCTATCTTAACCTAATGTGCTGAGACCACTACTTCTGGATTGCCCAGATCCAAGCAGAGCATACTAGAGCACAGCAGATCGCAGAAATCCGCGGCATTGCAGTGTAAAGCACAAAAGTCAAAGCTACCATATGGACCTCTGCGTAGTCAAACATACGCCAACTCAACGGTTCGTGCCGCGTACACTATTGTTGGTCTCCCCACGGGCAAGCTGAATATAGTAGAGCACAGTAGAGCGTAGAAGTCCACCGAAAATCATTGTGTACCACGAAAGTCATATCTATCCAAGTCTTACCCAAACCAGCGTAACGTAGCCAAACGTAGCCTAATTCAACATAACCGCCCGAGACAACTGTTAATGGCCTCCCCAGAGTCGAGCAGAGTACAGTAGATCGACGTAGGGTGTAGAAATCCACCGAACACCAGTGTACAGCACAAAAGTCAAGTCTAGCCTCCCCTTGCCTATCGAAACGTAATATAACGAAACGCAACCTACCTTAACCTAGCGTGCTGAAGCCGATGTTGCTGACCTCCCCAGAGTCAAGCAGAATATACGACAGCACAACACAACGCCTTAATCCACCGCATTGCAGTGTACAGCACAAGAGTGGAAGCTATCCTATCCTAACCTAACCAAATGTAATATAACCAAACGTAAGCTAACTCAGACAAACGTACCGAGACCAATACTGCTGTCCTTCTCATAGTCAAGCATAATATGCTAGAGCACAATAGAGCGCAGAAAGCCGCCGAATACCAGTGTATAGCAGAAAAATCGAAGCTATCCTGTCCCAACGTAGTCAAGCGCAACATGGGCAGTCGTAACGTAACAAGAACTGACGTGGCACGACTGGAATTTCTGGCCTTACGTGAGCTAAGCGGAGTGCAGCAGAGCAATGTAGAACGCTGCAGTCCTCCGGAGAACGAAGTATAGCACAAAAGTTAAAGCTGTTTTAACAAAGCGTAACCAAACCTATCATAAACGAACGCAGCATATCTCAACCAAACGTGGCGCGAGCACTACT
>NW_016962816.1:0-727 GCF_001483705.2 Eufriesea mexicana
CAATAAAATTGAACTTTCCAGCCAGATTCTATACCATAGCGACGGCTATAGCACGCCAGTAGAGTCTACCCTCCTTATTTATTCCAGAAAGTTAGCTCACCACGATATTAGTCGGAAATGTGGACAAAATTGTATTTTCCAGAAACAATCTATATCATTGCAATGGCTGTAGCACTCAAAAAGCATCTTTCCTCCTTACTTACGCAAGGAAGTTAGCTCACTACGATATTAGTAGAAAATGTCAAAAAATTGAAATTTCCAGCTAGACTCTACAGCATTGCGACGGCTATAGCACGTGAATTGAATCTCTCCTCCTTATATATGCATGAGAGTCAGCTCACCACAATATTATTCGGATATGTCAATAAAATTGAATTTTCCAGCTGGATGCTGTAGCAATGCAATGGCTATAGCACGCCAGTAGGATCTACCTTCCTTATTCATGCAATAAAGTATGGTCACCACGATATTGGCCGAAAATGTTAACAAAATTGAATTTTCCAGGAAGATTCTATATCAATGCAGTGGCTATAGCACGCCAATAGTATCTTTCCTGCTTATTTATGCATGAAAGTTAGCTCACCACAATATTAGCCAGAAAAGTAAATAAAATTGAGTATTTCTCCCACATTCTAAAGCATTGCAATGGCTATAGCACGCCATGAGGATCTTTCCTCCTTATTTATGCCAGAAAGTTAGCTCACCACGATATTAGTCGAAAATGTCA
>NW_016962817.1:0-877 GCF_001483705.2 Eufriesea mexicana
GCTATAGCACGCCAGTAGAATCTACCCTCCTTATTTATGCAATAAAGTAAGCTCACCACGATAATAGTCTAAAATGTCAGTAAAATTGAATGTTCCACGAAGATTCTATAGTGTTGCAATGGTAATAGCACGCCAATAGAATCTACCCTCCTTATTTATGCAATAAAGTAAGCTCACCAAGAGATTGGCCGAAAATGTCAATAAAATTGAATTTTAGAGCCAGATTCTACAGCATTGCAATGGATATAGTACGCCAAAAGTATCTATCCTCCGTAGCTTTGCAAGGAAGGTAGCTCACCGCGGTATTATTCGAAAATATCAATAAAATTGAATTTTAGAGCCAGATTCTACAGCATTGCAATGGATATAGTACGCCAAAAGTATCTATCCTCCGTAGCTTTGCAAGGAAGGTAGCTCACCGCGGTATTATTCGAAAATATCAATAAAATTGAATTTTAGAGCCAGATTCTACAGCATTGCAATGGATATAGTACGCCAAAAGTATCTATCCTCCGTAGCTTTGCAAGGAAGGTAGCTCACCACGGTATTATTCGAAAATATCAATAAAATTGAATATTCCAGGAAGATTCTATAGCATTGTAATGCCTGCAGCACGCCAACAGTATATTTCCACCTTCTTTATCTAAGAAAGTTATCTCACCACGAGATTAGTCGAAAATGTCAATAAAATTGAACTTTCCTTCCAGATTCTACAGCATTGCAATGCCTATAGCACGTCAACAGAATCTTTCCTCCTTATTTATGCAAGCAACCTAACTCACCACAATGTAAGTCGAAAATGTCAACAAAATTGAACTTTCCAGCCAGATTCTATAGCGTTGCGAAGGCTATAGGATGTGAAATGAATATTTCCTCC
>NW_016962818.1:0-908 GCF_001483705.2 Eufriesea mexicana
ACCAAACGTGCCACCGCCGCTATTGCTGGCCTCGCAGAGCGAAGTAGAACACAATGGAGCACAGTAGAGTGCAGAAGTCAATCGTGTAGCGGTGTATAGCACAAAAGTCAAAGCTATCCTATCTTATCCTGACCAAACGTAACATATCATATCCTGACGTGCCGAGACCACTATTGCTGTCCTCCAAAGAGACAAGCAGAATATACTAGAGCACAGTAGAGCGCGGAATGCCACCAAACTGCAGTGTATAGCACAAAAGTCGGAGTTATCCTAAACTAACATAACCTAACCCAACCTAACCAAACCTAGGGAGACTGAAGGTAAAGAGCGGCGACCGCTATTGCCGGTAGTCCCGGTGTCGAGGAAAATATATTAGAGCACGGAAGAGAGCGGAAATCCACCGGATAACAATGTATACCACGAAAGACTTATCTATCCAAGCATAACGAAGGCCACGTATCCTAACCAAACGTAGCATAACTCAACATAAGGTGCCGTAACCGCCATTGCTGGCCTCCCTAGAGCCAAGCTGAACATATTAGAGGAAAGTGGATCGCCGAAATCCACATAATGGAAATATTCAGCAGAAAAGTCAAAGGTATCCTAACCTAACCCAAACCAGACGAGCATATCCAAGCGTAATTTAACTCAAACTAACGTACCGAGATCACTATTGCTGGCCTCCCCAGAGCCAAGCAGGTAATATGAGAACATAGCAGAGCGCATAGATCCACGGAATAGCAGTTAATGGCACAAAAGTAATTGCTACCCTAATCTAACCTAACCAAACCTAAAGTAAGCGGACGTATCGTAACACAACTTGACGTGCCGCGACTGCTATTTCCGGCCTTAAGAGAGCTAATCGGATTATAGCAGAGCGACGTAGGACACGGAAATAGTGCGAATAG
>NW_016962819.1:0-258 GCF_001483705.2 Eufriesea mexicana
ATCTTTCTTCCATATATCAGGAGGAAAGGTTCTGTTGGCATGCTATAGGCCTTGCAATGCTGCAGAAACGGGATGGAAAGTTCAATTTTATTGACATTTTCGACTAATATCGTGGTGATCTAGCTTCCTGGCATAAGTATGGAGGAAGGTTCCTTTTGGCGTGCTATAGCCATTGCAAGGCTGTCGCATCTGGTTGGAAAATTCAATTTTATTGACATTTACGTCCAATATGGTGGCGAGCTAACTTTCTTCCATAAA
>NW_016962820.1:0-510 GCF_001483705.2 Eufriesea mexicana
CTCCTTATTTATGCATGGAGCTTAGCTCACCACAATATTATCTGAAAATGTCAATAAAAATGACTGTTCCAGACGGGGTCTATAGCATTACAATGGCTATAGCACGTCAATAGAATCTTTCCTCCTTATCTATGCAAGAAAGTTAGTTCACCAAGATATTATTCCAGAATGTCAATAAATTGGAGTTCTCCAGCACAGCCAGATTCTATTGCACTGCCATGGCCATAGAATGCCAATAGAATATTTCCTCCTTATTTATACGAGGAGCATAGCTCACCACAATATTATCCGAGAATGTCAATATAATTGAATTCTCCAGGCAGGTTCTATAACATTTCAACGGCTATAGCACGCCAATAGAATCTTTATTCCATGTTTATGCAAGATAGCCAGCTTAACACGATATTAGTCGAAAATGTCAATGAAATAAAATTTTCCAGCATGATGCCACAGCAATGCAATGACTATAACACGCCAATAGAAACTTTCCTCCTTATTTATGCAACGAAG
>NW_016962821.1:0-225 GCF_001483705.2 Eufriesea mexicana
GCGCTATCGCAACCCGCTTGTCCCTGTGGACGACAGGAATACTTATCTCGGCACGTTGGGTTATGTTACGTTACGTTTGGTTACGTTAGGCTAGGTTATGTTTGGCTAGGATGACTTTGACCTTAGTGCCTTGCACATCAGTGCAGCAGATTCATGCGCCTTCCTCTGCTCTTGTATATTTTGCTTCGCTCTGAAGAGGTCAGCAGTAGTGGCTCGGCTCGTTAG
>NW_016962821.1:236-3761 GCF_001483705.2 Eufriesea mexicana
ATGTTCTGTTAGTTTGGGTTAGGTAGGGATTGCTTTGACTTTCGCGGTGTAGACTGCAGTTCGGTGGACTTCTGCGCTCTACTGTGCTCTAATATGCACTGCTTGGCTCTCTGGAGGCCAGCAATAGAGGTCTCGCCCTGTTAGGTCCAGTTATTGTACGTTTGCTTAGGTAAGGCTGTTCCTGGTTTCGTTAGGATGGCTTTGACTTTTGTGCTATCCACTTCTATTCGGTGGATTTTTGAGATCCACTAATGACTAATATTTTCTGCTTTGTTCTGGAGGGGCCAGCAATGACGGTCTCGGCACGATACGCAGAGCTATGCTACGTTCGCTTAGGTTACGTTTGGTTGCGTTAGGATAGGGTAGCTTCAACTATTGTGCTATGCACTGCCATTCTATTTATTTATGCGCTCCATTCTCCTCTATGTTGAGCTTGGCTCAGGGGGCTGTAATAGTGGTCTCGGCACGTTAGGTTGTGGTGTGTTACGGTTGGTTAGGTTAGGTTCGGTTATATTTAGTTCGGATAGCTATGACTTTCGCGCTATACACTGTTATCCGGTGGATACCTGCCCTCTACTGTGCTCTACTCTACTCTGCTTGGGCCGGTGCAGGCCATCAATACTGGACGCGCCTCGCTTGGCTGCGGTACGTTGTGTATGTTTATGTTACATTTGGTTCTGTTAGGAGAGGACAACTTTGACTTTTGTGCTGTACACTCCTATTCTTTGGACCCCTGCGCTCTTCTGTGTGCTATCGCATTCTGCTTGCCTCCGTGGAAGCAAGGAGTAGTGCTCTCGGCACGTTATGTTCAGTTACGTTACGTTTGGTTGGGATAGGTTTGACTATGTATGGTTGGGATAGGTTTGACTTTTGGCCTACTGTTTGCTACACACTGCTATTCGGTCGATTTGAGCGTCCTACATTGGCCTGCGACACTCTGCTCTGCTCAGGGGCGGCCAGTCATGGTGTCCTAGGCAGGATATGTTGAGATACACTACGTTTGCCTTCGGTATGCTAGTTGGGGTCAGGTACGGATAGATTTGACTTTCGAGGTATACGCTGATATTCGATGGACTTCTTCGGTCTACTATGCTCTACCCTATACTGCTTGGCCTTGGGGATTCCAGCAATAGTAATCGCGGCAGGCTATGCTGAGCTATGCAATGTTCGGTTAGTATCTGTTTGTTTGGGTTATGCTTCGGTGGCTAAGGCTTCTCTGATACACACTGCGATTCGATGGGCTTCTGCGTTCTACTATCCACTGATATGTTCGGCTTGGCTGCGGGGAGGCCACCAATCGTGGTTTCGGCACGTCATATTGAGTTAGGTTGCGTTTGGCAATGGTACGACTGGCTAGGATAGGAGATTGTAGCATTGGCTACTGTGCTATACACTGCTATTCGTTGGATTACAGCGCTCTGCAGCGCGCTAGTGTGCACAGGTTGACACTGGGAATGCCAGCAGTTGTGGCCTCTGCACGCTGTGATGAGTTACCTTACGTACGGTTACGTTACTTTCGGTTATGTTAGGATAGGGTAGCTTCGACTTTTGCACTGTACACTGCCATTCG
Source organism: Eufriesea mexicana (assembly GCF_001483705.2). Lineage (NCBI taxonomy): Eukaryota > Metazoa > Arthropoda > Insecta > Hymenoptera > Apidae > Eufriesea > Eufriesea mexicana. The sequence continues at coordinate 1,807 of NW_016962821.1, forward strand.
ATGGATTTCTGCGCTCTACACTGCCCTAATGTGCTCTGTTTGACTCTAGGGATGCCAGCAATTGTAGTCTCGGCAACTTGTGTTGAGTTAATCTATGTTCGGTTCGGTTAGGTTAGGACAGGTTATGTCAGGATATCTTCCACCTTTGTGCTGTACACAGCCACGCGGTGGATTACTGCGCTCCACTGTGCTCCAGTACATTCTGCTGGGCTCTGGAGAGCCAAGCAATAGTGGTCTCGGCACGTCAGGTTGAGTTATGCTACGTTCAGTTACGTTACATATGTCTGTGTTAGGGTAGGGTAGTTTCTACTATTGTGCTATGCACTGCGTTTCTGAAGACTTCTGCGCTGTACTCCTTTCCAATATATTCTGCTTGGATCTGGTGGGGGCAGCAATAGTGATCTCGTGACGTTAAGCTACGTTTGGTGACGTAACGTTTGGCCTGGTTAAGACAGGATAGCATTGACGTTTGTGCTTTACACTGCCATTCGGTAGGTTTCTGCACTCTACTGTGCTCTAATATGTTCTGCTTGCCCCTGGGGAGGCAGCAATGGTGGTCTCGGCGCGTAGGCATGAGTCAGGTCACGTTTGGTTACGTTATGCTTGGTCAGGTTAGGAAGGATAGCTTTGGTTTTTGTGTTTTACACCAATACTCGGTGGGATTCTACGCCCTACATTGCTCCACAATGCTATGTTCGACACTGGGGATGCCAGTAATAGCGCCTCGGCGCGTTAGGCAGAGTTATGCTACGTTTGGTTATGTTACGTTGGTCTCGGTTAGGCATGGATAGCTTCACCTTTCGTGGTATAAACTGTTGTTCGATGTATTTCTGCGCTCCGCTGTGCTGTAGTGTGTTCTGCTTGGCTCTGGAGTGGCCACCAGTAGTGGTCTCGGAACGATAGGTTGAGATACGCTACGTTCGTTTATGTTAAGTATGGTCATGCTAGGATACGGTAGCCTCGACTATTGTGCTCTGCACTGCGACTCTGTGCATTTCTGCGCCCTGCTCTGTTCTATAATGTTCGGCTTGGCTGTGGGTAGGGCAGTAATTCTGGTCTCGGCACATAGTATTGACGTTGGGAAGGATGGCTTTCACTTTTGTGGAATACAATGCTATTCGGCGGGCTTCTGCGCTCTACTGTTGTCTAATATTCTCTGCTTTGCTCTGGGAATGCCACAAATATTGGCCGCGGCGCGTTAGATTGGGTTAGTCTAAGATTGATTATGTCACGTTCTGTTATGTTTGTATAGGATAACTTTGGCTTTGTACTATACATTGCTATACGGTGTATTTCTGCGCTCCCCATAGATCCACTATACTATGCTCGATTCCAGGTAGACTAGAAATAGCGGTCGTTGCGCTATATTTGAGCAATATATATCGCTGATATCCATCGAGCAGCAGTGTATAGCGTAAAAGTCAATGCTATCGTATTCTAACCTAGCCAAACGTGACATAACCAAACGTAATATAACTCAACCTTACGTGACGAGACCAATATTGCTGCCATCCCACAGGCAAGCAGAACATGCTGGAGCACAGTAGACCGCGGTGATCCGCGGAATTGCAATGCATAGCACAAAAGTAAAATCTAACCCAGCGAAACCTATCCTAACGTTACCTAACCGAGAGTAACTTGACAAAACCTGACGTGCGGCGACCACGGTTCCTGTCATCCCAAGAGCCAAGCTGGGCCCGTTGGTGGAGCGTAGAGCGCAGAAGTCCATATGTGGGCAATGTTTAGATGAAAAGTCAAGGCTATCCTATCCTAACCCGGAATAACATAACCTAACCGAGCGTAACATACTTCAACCTAACGTCCCGAAACCATTATTGCTAACCTCCACAGAGCCACGCAGAATATACTAGAATATACTATACGTGCCACTGCCACAATTTCAGTCCCCTACAGAGACAAGCAGATGCTAGTAGAGCAATGCAGTGAACAGATAC
>NW_016962822.1:0-442 GCF_001483705.2 Eufriesea mexicana
GGTAAGTACAGGCATCTTCTTGCCAGAGAAGAGGTCTATTGAAAATCTATAGTCTGTTATAGCCTGTTGAATGGATCGCCTAACGCCTTCAATCCAGTGGCAAGTGCAGCCACCTAGTTGCCAGAGAATTGGTCTATTCAGAACATGTAACCTGTTATAGCTTGGTGAATAGTTCGACTAACGCCATCAATCCAATGGCAAGTACAGCCATCTTCTTGCCAGAGAATAGGTCTATTCGAAATCTATAGCCTGTTATAGCTTGGTGAATAGGACGCCTAACGCCTTGAATCCAATGGCAAGTACAGCCATCTTCTTGCCAGAGAAGAGGTGTATTTTAAATCTATAGCCTGTTATAGCTTGGTGAATAGATCCCCCAACTCCTTGAATCCAATGGCAAGTACAGCCACCTACTTGCCAGAGCATAGGTCTATCCAAAATCTAT
>NW_016962823.1:0-521 GCF_001483705.2 Eufriesea mexicana
AGCAGTGTATAGCACAAAAGTCAAAGCTATCCAATACTACCATAACGGAACTTAACACAGCCAAACGTAACATAACTTAGCCTAACGTGCCGGGACCACTATTGCTGGCCTTCTCAGAGACAATCAGAGCTAATTAGATCACAGTCAAGTGCAGAAAGCCACCAAATACCAATGTAAAGCACAAAAGTCAAAGATATCGTAACCTAATTAGGCCTAGTCTAACCTAGCCATACGTAGAAACTCTGTACCTAACGCGTCGCATATTGCTTGATTCCCCAGATACATGCAGAATATGATACGGCATAGACGAGCACAGGTCCATGGAATGGCAGTGTATATCACGAAAGTCGAAGATAACCCAGCCTAACCGACACAAACCTAACCCAACCAAACGTAACCGTAAACATATCCAAATGCCACATAACTCAGCACAACGTGCAGCGACCACTGGTGCTGTCTTCCCCAGAGCGGAACAGAGTATAGTAGAGCAATGTAGAGAGTAGAAATCCAGCGGACATCTG
>NW_016962824.1:0-2564 GCF_001483705.2 Eufriesea mexicana
ACTTGTGTGAAAAGCTCATACGTTATATATTCTAACTGCTTACTTATCATAATCTTACTATTAATTATTACTAATTACTAATCATGATTTCATCCTAAGAAATGATTATTTGTAGACATGACTATTATAGTTAATAATAATACATAAACTATAAATATCATACTTAATAAATATAATAAGAATAATAATTTACATGAAGTTAATAGCATTTTTCACTATTTTTTCTTTGTTTTTGTAATTTTATATTTATTTTATTTTCTCCAGATTTCTAAGATTAACACACAAATATCATAAAAACAAAAATTATATTCAATTAATATAAGTCCGAAAAGTTTCTTCTTTTTATTAATATCATTGAAAACTGTGCACTTTCGAGATTATATTTGTATTTGGTGTTTTTCTTTTTTATTTTTATACATTAAATTTATTTTTTTGTTTTTTAAGTAACGTGTAATAAAATATTTTTATCCAATACATTGACTACTTTTTGAATTTGGCGCGAACACTGTACAAGGTGAAATTGCTGTATAGTTTATTGTCACATCGATACGACCGTTACAAGAGATGAATGTTAAAAGCGTGTCTTGTTATTGATTTTGTTTATTTAGTTTAGTTTATTATAATAAAAACGTAAACTACATAGATTAAAGTCAACGTAATTACAATAAATATATCGGCTTAATTATATTGGTTATCAATTAGCGAATATAACTGAATTAATTACAGAACGTCAAGAGAATAATACTGTAAGTACACGTTTTCTGTTGTATTATTATATTATTTATGTAATAATTATTATATAAAATAATATAAATGTATGTATGTATGTATGTATTATACATTATATAATAATACACATAATCTAAATAATGCAACTGATTGTATTATTTTGTTGTAATATAATATCAGAAATTACAATGTATTGAACTGAATAAGAATAATTTGAAAATTAAAGTAATGTTTTTCAAAATTAATGTTGAAATTAAATATATGTGTTTTTATATATGAATGATATTATCTAAAAATGTGACTGATTATGTAAAGTATTGTATTAAGACAAAGGATCTAAAGAATCAAGCTATTATATCAATAAATGTTTAGTTATGTATCCATATCAACATTCTGTGTATTATAAATGATAACAAATAGAGAATAGTTGAAAGGAGGAATTACTTTTGCATTGAAAGATTTGAAAACATAAAATATTTTAGAAACTGTTTGCATATTAATAATGTAAAGATATATGTACATTTTCTAGTTTACGAAAATATGTGGTTTATAATATATTATTCAACTCATCCTGTATAAACAAAGATTAATTAATCTATGTAAAAGTAATATCTTTCTAGTAATGTATATAAAACTGTTTTCAAATCAAATTAAAGCAAGAATCAACTACACGTTATATATTTAATAGATAGTTCGTAGTAGCTTAAAGTTGAAAGATTTTTGTAATTAAACAATTGATAGTATTTTAAAGAAGAACAATGTCTTTTTTAAAGGCAATTGCATATTTTTGAAAATCTAAAGAATGAAAATTAAAAGTACAGATATTTTTGTATTTCATACTATAAAAAATTTAAATTTTTTATGTTTATAGTAGTATATTTATAGTATTCTATAGAATTCCATGTAGTTTCTATAAAAGAATTAGATTAACAGTTTCTAAATCTGCATGCCGCATTAAAAAATATTAATTTTACACGATATAGTTTTTCTTTACATATGTACAATATACTTATATAATAAAATATTTCTCATGTAAAGTTATACGTTATTTTCTCAAAAATCATTCAAAATATCAACTTCAAATTCTCGATGATATAGAGAAAATCTAGGAATACAATATTAGAATATAACCTTTTGCTTTGAGTTTATTTAAATAGAAATTTAATTTGAGGAGTAGTTGTTATCAAACATAACTTTTATTAGATACATTTTCCTTATTTTATGTAATTAAAAAGTTATCGCTAAGAATACATTTTTTAAGAGTAAGTTTAAGCTAAAAAAAAGTGTCAAAGTAAACATTTCTTACATTTGAAATTTATTCAAACTGTTATTTATTCATCTCTACATATTTATTAATTCTTTTTATTATATTTTTTTTTTATATTTAACAAAAATTTTTTAGATGTGATTGATAAGTATACTTTATCTCTTTTATCATATCTTCTTTTGTTGTTGATAGTTAATTCGTTACTTGTTTTATTCTGTGATACCACAAAAGATCTATTGGTGTTACATTTAGGAATCTGAATCGTCATGGGGTTTGTCTATTATAGAATTTGTAAATATCTTATTAAAACATTTGTCATTTTTAGTAATTTCTCCTTTGTTATTTTTTTTGAAACAGTCCCTTCTAGTGAATTTGAATTTTATGCAATGTATCAGTAACATGTATAAATACAGCTTAAAATTGATTCTTAAAATTTCTTCAGTGAAATTAAGTACAGTCTAATTTTATTGTAATAGTTTGAACCAAATATTTTTATTTTGCAGTTATAAACTTTTTTGTAACAAACTATAAACATAATTTACTTTATAGTTTTAAGTTACTATATTAT
>NW_016962825.1:0-337 GCF_001483705.2 Eufriesea mexicana
CTTGCGTAAGTAAGGAGGAAAGATCGTCATAGCGTGCTACAGCCATCGCAATGCTCTGGAATCTGGTTGGAAAATTCAGTTTTATTGACATTTTCGACTAATACCGTGGTGAGCTAACTTCATTGCATAAATAAGGAGGAAAGATTCAATTGGTGTGCTATGGCCGTCGCAATGCTATAGAAACTGGCTGGAAAGTTCAATTTTATTGATATTTTCGTCTTATATGGTGGTGAGTTAACTTGCTTGCATAAATAAGGAGGAAGGATTCTGTTGGCGTGCTATAGGCATTGCATGCAATAGAATCCTCCTGGAAAATAAAATTTTATTGAGATTTTCG
>NW_016962825.1:353-591 GCF_001483705.2 Eufriesea mexicana
TCGTGTTTAGCTAACTTTCTTGCATATATAAGGAGGAAAGATTCAATTCACTTGCTATAGCCGCCGCAATGCTTTAGAATCTGACTGGAAAGTTCAATTTTATTGACATTTTCCACTAACGTTGTGGTGAGTTAACTTGCTTGCGTATATAAGGAGGAGAGATTCTATTGGCGAACTATAGTCATTGCAGTCCAGTAGAATCTGGCTGGAAAATACAATTTTGTTGACATTTTCGACT
>NW_016962826.1:0-365 GCF_001483705.2 Eufriesea mexicana
GGATGTATGGATCGATGGATATATGGATTGGTGGATATATGGATGGATGGATGTATTGATGTATGGATGTATGGATGTATGGATGTATGTATGTATGTATGTATGTACGAATGTATGGATGATACGGATGTATGGATGTATGGATGTATATATGTATGGATTTATGGATGTATGGATGGATGTGTGGATGAATGTATGGTTGGATGGATGTATGGATGTATGGATTTACGGATGTGTGGATGTTTGGATTTATGGATGGATGGATGTATGTGTTTATGCATGGATGTATGTATGGATGTATATATGTATGGATGTATGGATGTATGGATGTATGGATTTATGGATGTGCGGATGTATGGATGTAT
>NW_016962827.1:0-531 GCF_001483705.2 Eufriesea mexicana
CTTTTACACACATATAGTTCTATATATGTTTTAATGAAATAAGTCCAGTCAACGATTTAGCCACGCAATCTGCTACCACACTTTCTTTGTGTACATGTGTCACCCTCTCTACATAATTGGATACAATTTCTTCAATATAATGACACTTCCTATTTAATAATTTTGTCTTTGTGCTAAAGCTACCCACGTTTGCCAATTTATCCGCATTTAAATTATCTCATTCCAATTCTTTGCGTTCGCACGGTATTCCAATCCATTTCAACCGATCACACATCCGCGAAATTTCCTTCAATCCGTCCATCATCACTTTCAGTTGCTTTTTAATCCTCCAATGGACCAGATCACCGTTTCGGAAGGCTAAAATGACATTGCAAGATTTGGCATCCGTAGCGCTTCCACATGAAGCGTCTGTGTTATATTTTAATCCTTTCTTCTGATTTGTGTTCCCATACTACATTTGATAATTTGTTGTTCCTTTCAAATATCGGAGACCTCTCTTCTACGCGTTCAGGAGCAATGTTCTTTGATTTT
>NW_016962828.1:0-586 GCF_001483705.2 Eufriesea mexicana
CAGTAGAATGGAGGAAGGAACCGAACGCCAGTGTACGGCACAAAGGTCATAGTTATCCTGTCAAAACCTAACCTATCGTGACATATCCAAACGTAACCTATCTCAACCTAACGTGCCGCGACCACTATTGCAGGCCTCCACAGAGCCAAGCAGAACACATTAGTGGAGAGCAGGACCCAGAAGCCGAAGTAATCGCAGCGTTTATCAGAAAAGTCAATGCTGCACAAACATAACCCAAACAAACGGAACATAGCCAAACATAGCCTAACTAAACCCAACGTGCCGAGACCGCTACTGCTGCCCCTGCCAGAGCCAAGCAGGACATACTAAAGTACAGTAGGGCGCAGAAATCTATAGAATTGCAGTGCACAGCACAAAAGCTGAAGCTATTATGACCAAACATTGCTTTGGCCACCCTAACCGAACGTAACCTGCAAAACATGAGGTCTCGAGACCACTATTGCAGCCTTCCCAGAGCGATGTTGAAGATATTAGATTTTTGCTGGGCGCAGAAGTACACCTGATAGCAGAATATAGCACTCAGGTCAGAGATTACCTCTCCTAACATGTCCAATCCCACCATAAC
>NW_016962829.1:0-1460 GCF_001483705.2 Eufriesea mexicana
TCTATTGGCAAGCTATAGCCATTGCAGTGCTGCAGAATCTGGCTGCTAAATTCAATTTTATTGCCATTTTCGACTAATATCCTCGTGAGCTGATGTCCGTGCATGTGTAAGGAGGAAAGATTCTACTGGCGAGTTATAGCCATTGCAATGATATAGTATCTGGATGGAAAATTCAATTTGATTAACATTTTCGACTAATGTCTTGGCGAGCTAACTTTCTTGCATAAATAATGAGGAAATATTCTATTGGCGCACTATAGCCATTGCAATGCTGTAGAATATGGCCGGAATATTCAATGTAATTGACATTTTCGGCCAATATTGTCGTGAGCTAACTTTCTTGTATAAATAAGGAGGAAAGGTACTATTGGCGTGCTGTAGCCATTGCAATGCTATAGAACCTGCCTCGAAAGTTAAATTTTATTGACATTTTCGACTAATATCGTGGTGAGGTAACTTTCGTGCATAAATAAGGAGAGAGGAAAGATTCGATTGGCACGCTATAGCAATTGCAGTGCCATAGGATCTGGCTGCTAAATTCTATTTTATTGACAATTTTCGGCTAATATCGTGGTGTAACAACTTTCTTGTATAAATAAGGAGGAAAGATACTATTGGCGTGCTGTATCCATTGCAATGCTACAGAACCTGCCTCGAAAATTAAATTTTATTGAAATTTCCGACTAATATCGTGGTGAGGTAACTTTCGTGCATAATTAGGGAGGAAATATTCTATTGGCACGCTATAGCTATTGCAGTGCAATATAATCTGGCTGCTAAATTCAATTTTATTGAGATTTTCGGCAAATATCGTGGTGAGCTAAATTTCTTTTATAAATAAGGAGGAAAGATACTATTGCCGAGATATAGCCACCACAATGCTATAGAATCTGCCTCGAAAATTCAATTTTAATAACAATTTCGAACAATATCAATGTGTGGTAACTTTCGTGCATAAATAAGTAGGTAAGATTCCATTGGCCAGCTATAGCTATTGCCATTCTATAGTATTTGAATGGAAAATTCAATTTTATTGACATTTTCGACTAATATCTTGGTTAGCTGACATCCTTGCATAAATAAGGAGGAAAGATTCTATTGACACGCTATGGCCATTGCAATGCTGTAGAGTATGGCCGGAATATTCAATCTTACTGACATTTTCGACCAATGTCGCAGTGACCTGGCACTCCTGCATGTATAAGGAGCAACGATTCAATTGGCGTGCTATAGCCACTGCAGTGCTATAGAATCTGCCTGGAATATTCAATGTTATTGACATTTTCGGCTAATATCGTTGTGAGCTAGCTTTCTTGTATAAATAATGGGGAAAGAATCTATTGGCGTGCTATACCCATTGCAATGCAATGGTATCTGCCTCGAAAATTCAACTTTAATGACATTTTTGACTAATATCGTGGTGAGCTGACATACCTGCATAAATAAGGAGGAAAGATTCT
>NW_016962830.1:0-546 GCF_001483705.2 Eufriesea mexicana
CCACGATATTAGTCGATACTGTCAATAAAACTGAACTTTCCAGCCAGATTCCAGTGCATTGCAGTGCCTATAGCGTGCCCAGAGAATCTTTCCTCCTTATTTATGCAAGAAAGTTAGCACCCCACGATATTAATCGAAAATGTCAATAAAATTGAATTTTCCAACCACATTCAATATCATTGCAATAGCTATGGCACGCGAATAGTATCTTTCCTCCATATTTGTGCAAGAAAGTTGGTTCACCATTGTATTATTCGAAAAAGTCAATAAAATTGAATTTTCCAACCACATTCAATATCATTGCAATAGCTATGGCACGCGAATAGTATCTTTCCTCCATATTTGTGCAAGAAAGTTGGTTCACCATTGTATTATTCGAAAAAGTCAATAAAATTGTATTTTCCAGCGAGATTCTACAGCATTGCAATGGCTACAGCACGCCAATAGTATCTTTCCTTCTTATTTATGCAAGAAAGGCAGCTAACTACGATATTAGTCGAAAATGTCAATAAAATTGAATTTTCCAGACAGATACTTCTGCATTGC
>NW_016962831.1:0-449 GCF_001483705.2 Eufriesea mexicana
ATCTATAATCTGTTATAGCTTGGTGTATACATCGTCTAACGCCTTCAATCCAATGGCAAATACAGCCATCTACTTGCCAGAGGATAGGTCTATTCAAAATCTATAATCTGTTATAGCATAGTGAATAGGCCGCCCATCGCCTTCAATCCAATGGCAAGTACAGACTTCTACTTGCCAGAAGTAAGGTCTATTCAAAGTCTATAACCTGCTATAGCTTGTTGAATGCAACGAATAACGCCTTCAATCCAACGGCAAGTACAGCCATCTACTTGCTAGAGAATAGGTCTATTCAAAATCTGTAATTTGTTATAGCTTGGAGAACATGTCGCCTAACGCCTTCTATCCAATGGCAACTACAGCCATCTAATTGCCAGAGAATAGGTCTTTTCAAAATATATAACGTGTTATAGCATGGTGAATAGATCGCCTAACGCCTTCAATCCAATGGC
>NW_016962832.1:0-525 GCF_001483705.2 Eufriesea mexicana
CGGATTTCAGCGCCCTTTTCTGTTCTAGTACACTCTGCTCGACTCTTGGGTAGCTACTAGTTGTGGTTGTTGCACGTTATGTTGTGTTCGGTTACGTTTGGGTATGTAACGCTTTGTTATGTAAGGGGAGTGTAGCTTTGAATTTTGTGCTGTTCACTGCTATTCGGAGGATTTCTGCGCTCTGCGATTCTCTACTATGCTCTGCTCTGCTAGCGGGTGGCCAGCAATAGTTGTCGCGGCACGTTAGTTTGTGTTAGTTTTTGTTTGGATAGGTTAGGTTACCTTGTGTTAGGTTAGGATATCCTTGACATTTGTGCTACACGCTGCTATTCTATGGACTTCTGCGCTCTACTGAGAGCTATCGCACATTGTTTGAAGCTGTGGACGCGAGGAATAGTGCTCTCGGCGCGTTAGTTTGAGTTATGTTCCGTTTTGCAGTGTTAGGCTTTTCTATGCTTGCACACACACTGCTTTACGGTGCATATCTGCGGTCTATTGTGGCCTAATATATTCTGCTTGGCTCTG
>NW_016962833.1:0-239 GCF_001483705.2 Eufriesea mexicana
CCAAACCTATCAGAACGAAACATAACCTAACTCAACCTAACGTGCCGAGACCACTATTACTGGACACCACTGTCCCAAGCACGGATATTAGAGCACTGTAGTGCACAGAAATCCACAGCATTGCAATGAATAGCACAGAAGTCGAATATATCCTGTCCTAAGCTGACCTAACCTAACAAAACCAAGTGTAGAATAGCTCAAAGCTACGTGCCGTGACCACAGCATCTGGCCTCCCCTGA
>NW_016962834.1:0-351 GCF_001483705.2 Eufriesea mexicana
GATGATCGGATGTACGGATGTAAGGATGGATGTATGTCAGGATGTTTGAATGGGTGTATGTATGTATGTATGTATGGACGTATGGAAGGATGTAATTATGGAAATTTGGATGGATATATGTATGGATCAATGGATGCATGGATGGGTGCTTGTATCGATCGATGGATGTGTGGTTCGATGGATGTTTGGATGGGTGGATGTTTTGATGGATGGATGTATAGAAGTATGGATGTATGTACGGATGTATGTATGGATGGATGGGTGTATGGATGGGCGGCAGTGTGGATGGAATAAGGTACGGATGGCCGAATGTACGGATGTATGGATGTATGGATTGATATATGTATGGAT
>NW_016962834.1:416-895 GCF_001483705.2 Eufriesea mexicana
TGCGGTGTGGATGTATGGATGTATACATGGATGGGTGTGTGAATGGTTATGTTTATGGATCGATGGATGTATGGATGGGTGGATCTATGGATGGGCACATGTATGGATGGATGGATATATGGAAGGATGGATGGATGGATGGATGGATGTATGGATGGATGGATGGCTGTATGGATGGGTTTATGTATGAATGGATTGAGGTGTGGATGGACGGTTGTACTGAAGTATGGATGTATGTATGGATTTGTGTATAGGAGTATGTATGGATGTGTGGATGTACGTATGGATGTATGTATGGATGCATGGTGGTCAGGTTGCACAGGTTTATGGATGTATGGATGTGTGAATGTATGGATGTACGAACGTATGGATGTACGAATGTATTTATGTTTGGATGTATATATGTATGGGTGTACGGATGGATAGATGTGTTGAACGATGGATGTATGGATGGGTGCCTGTATGGACGGATGGATGTT
>NW_016962835.1:0-860 GCF_001483705.2 Eufriesea mexicana
AAATTCCATTTTATTGACATTTTCGAATAATATCGTGGTAAGCTAACCTTCTTGCATAAATAATGAAGAAATATCCTATTGTCGAGCTCTAGCCATTCCAATGCTATAGAACCTGGCTGGAAAACTAAATTTTATTGACATTTTCGACAAATATCGTGGTGAGCTAACTTTCTTAGAGCTAACTTTCTTGCAGAATTATGGAGGAAATATCCTATTGGCGTGCAACAGCCATTGCAATGCTATAGAATCTGTCTGGAAAATTGAATTTGTTTGAGATTTTCGGCTAATATTGTGGTGAACTATGTTTCTTGCATAAATTAGGGTGAAATATACTATTGGCGTGCAATAGCCATGGTAATGCTAAGAATCTGGCTGGAAAACTAAATTTTATTGACATTGTCGACCACTATCGTGGTGATCTATCTTTCTTGCATATAGAAGGAGGAAACGTTCTACTGGCGTACTATCGTCTCTGCAATGCAATAGAATCTTGCTGGAAAATTCAATTTTATTGTCGTTTCCGACTAATATCGTGGTGAACTAAGTTTCTTGCATAAATAGGGGTGAAATATACTATTGGCGGGCAATAGCCATGGTAATGCTATAGAACATGCCTGTAAAATACAATTTTATTGACATTATCGACAACTATCACGGTGACCTAATATTCTTGCATATAGAAGGAGGAATGGTTCTACTGGCGTACTATAGTCACTGCAGTCCTATAGAATCTGGATGGAGAATTCAATTTTATTCACATTATGGACTACTATCGTGGTGACCTAACTTTCTTGCAGATAGAAGGAGGAAAGGTTCTACTGGCGTGCTATAGTCATTGCTATGCTATAGAATCCGACTTG
>NW_016962836.1:0-298 GCF_001483705.2 Eufriesea mexicana
GGATGGACGGATGTTCGTATGTATGGATGTATGGATGTATATATGTTTGCATGTATGCATGGATGTATGTATCGAAAGGTGGAAGTAAGAATGGATCTATTTATGGATGTATGGATGTATGGATGCATGGATGTATGGACGGCGGGCTGTACGCATTGATGGATTAATGGAAGGATTGAGGTATGGATTGACGGATTTGCGTATGTATGGATGTATATATGTATATATCTATGGATGTGTGGATGGATGGATGTATCTGTGGGTGGAAGTACGGATGATAGGATTTATGTATGTGTGG
>NW_016962837.1:0-1354 GCF_001483705.2 Eufriesea mexicana
GTTGGCTGTACAGAGTACTGTCTCATCTGTCGTTAATACCTGGAGGTACGTTGGATCTGTATTTTGTCATTCCAGAATTGGCATAGGATTTAAATAATCATTGAGGAGATTAATCCGACGGGTGCAGTGCTATATTGGCGGATGTAACTTGTTCCGTACTCTCAATCGGGAATATCTCAAGTCATAACCGTAATATACAATGACTACTCCGGAAATGCTATGGAATTTCCATCATCAGTGTACATGTTCATCCAACAGCTACTATACCGTGCTGATGGCTCTTGGTCCTCAGAATTTTGTTCTCGTTTCCTGGTATCTTATGCAACAATGGACATGCATTTCTCGCTCATGAATATCAGCGGAACATACGTTATCAGTGAACAGATTATTCCACCTGAAACTGTGATCTACTGGAATATGTGCTAAATGCCGTACTGTCAGTTGCTAATGCAATTTGACGTAACTGCACTCTACATATGTTATTATAGAATCGCTTCGAATTATATCTACAATGAACAAAGAAAGCCAACGGCTACATTACTGTAACGGTGGCTGCAATCAGCGCCGTTTTTTCCATTGCTAGCGTTTCGAGCGTCAGTGGTTTTGTATTTTGTCGTTCTAGAGTTGTTATGGAATTTAAATCATCATTGAACAGCATAACCCAACGGCAACAGTGCTACATTGTTGCCTGTAACAAGCTCTGTACTGCCCATTGGAAATATCTCAAGCCATACGTGTTCTATGCATTTATTGTTCCGAAATTGCCTTGGAACTTCCATCATCAGTTGTCAAAGCAGTCCGACGCCTATATTATCGTGACCATGTCTGTACTCAACAGGGTTTTGCCAGTTGTAAATATCTCGAGGGATATTGGATCTGTCCTTTGTCATTCCATAATATCCACAAAATCTTAGTCACCACTGAACCGAATAATTCAGCGACTGCAGTGCTCTGTTGGTAGACGTGCGAAGTTCCGTACAGTCAATCGGTAATATCTCAAGCCAAAACTGTACCATGCATTGGTTATTCTAGAGTCACTTTCCAATATACAGCATCTGTGTACGAATCTGTCCAACGTCTACGTTACAGTGATTAAGGCTGTATTCAGTACTCTTCCGTGAACTACTAATTTCTCGGCTGATCATGCACCTTCATCTTTCATTCTATTATTGCTGCACGGTAAACCTCTTCCGTGACCAGTTTAATCCAACGGCAACATCGCTTTGTTTGGAGATATACGAAGTATCTCACTGTCAAATGTAAATATCTCGAACCATAGCTGTAGCATACGTTGATTATCCTAGAAGTCCTTTCGAACTGAATTTATCACTTAAATACAATATTCAACCATTAC
>NW_016962838.1:0-413 GCF_001483705.2 Eufriesea mexicana
CTGTGCTCCGCCACATTCTGCTTGGGTGTAGGGAGGCCAGGGGCAATTGTCGCTGCTCGTTACGTTGAGCTATGCTTCGCTCAGTTAGGTTAGAATAGGACTGGTTAGATTAGAATAGCTTCCCCTATTGAGCTGTATACTGCTATTCGGTGGATTAATGCCCTCCACATAGCCCTACAATACTCTGCTCGTCTCTCGGGAGGCGAGCAATAGCGGTCGAGGCGAGTTAGGTTGCGATATGTAACGTTTGGCAGGGGTATGTTAGGTTAGGTTAGGCTAAGTTCAGTTAGGATTGCTCTGACTTTCGCGCTACACCCTGCTATTCGGTCGGCTTCTGCGATCTACTCTGCTCTAGTACTTCCTGCTTGCCTCTGTGGAGGCCAACAGTAGCGGTCTCGGCGCGTTAGGTTGAG
>NW_016962839.1:0-515 GCF_001483705.2 Eufriesea mexicana
CGCTACACTCCTCCACTGCCTTCTGCTAGACTCTGGGGCGGCCAGCAATGGTAGTCCTGCCACGTTGGGTCGAGCTATGATGCGTTTAGTTACGTCGACCTTGGTTAGGTTAGGATAGGATAGCTTTGACCTTCGTGCTGTGCATTCCTTTTCGGTGGATTTCTGCGCCCTACTATTCTCCTGTATATTCTCCTTGGCAATGGGCAGGCCTGCAATAGCTGTCGCGGAACGTCAGTTTGAGGTATGTTGCGTTTGGTCTTGTTACTATTGGTTATGTTAGGATATGATTGGCTTGACATTTTTGCCACCCACTGCTAATCGGTGGGTTTCTGCGATATGCTGTGCTCTACTGCATTCTGCTTGTCCTTGTGGAGACCAGCTATTATGGTCTCGGCCCTTTGGGTTGAGCTGGGATACGTTCGGTGAAGACGTTGCGTTTGGTCAGGTCGGGACACGATAGCTTAGACCTTTGTGCTTTATACTGCTATTCCGTGGATTTCTGCGCCCTGCTTGTA
>NW_016962840.1:0-571 GCF_001483705.2 Eufriesea mexicana
CAAGTAGATGACTGTACTAGCCATTGGATTGAAGGAGTTAGGCGACCTATTCACCAAGCTGTAGCAGATTATAGGTTTTGAATAGATCTATTCTGTGGCAAGTAAATTTCTGTACTTGCCATTGGATTGAAGGCGCTAGGCGTTCTATTCACCAAGCTATAGCAGATTATAGATTTTGAATAGACATATTCTCTGGCAAGTAGATGGCTGTACTTGCCACTGGAATGAATGCGTTAGACGATCTATTCACTAAGATATTACAGGTTATAGGTTCTGACTGGACATATTCTCTGGAAACTAGGTGGCTGTACTTCCCATTGGATTGAAGGCGGTAGGCGATCTATTCACCAAGCTATAACATGTTATAGATTTTGAATAGACCTATTTTCTGGCCAGTGGATGTCTGTACTTGCCATTGGATTGAAGGCGTTAGGCGATCTATTCACGAACCTACATGATCTTGAATAGACTTTTTCCATGGCAAGTATCTGTCGGTACATGCCATTGGGTTGCAGGAGAGAGGCGATCAAATCGCCAAGCTATGGCAGCTTATAGGTTTTGAATAGACCTA
>NW_016962841.1:0-846 GCF_001483705.2 Eufriesea mexicana
GCATTGCAATAGAATCTGTCTGGAAATTCCAATTTTATTCACATATACGACTATTGTCGTGGTATGCTAACTGTCTTGCGTGAATAAGGACGGAAAATATGATTGGCGTGCTACAGCCATTGCGATACAATAGAATGTGGCTGGAAACCGCAAATCTATTGACATTTTCGACTAATAGCGTTGTGAGCACTCCTTGCATAAATATGGAGGAAATATTATATTGGCAAGTTATGGCCATTGCTGGGCATCAGAGTCTGGCTGGAAAATTCAATTTTATTGACATTTTCGAATATTATCGTTGTGCGCTATCTTCGTTGCATAGATATGGGGGGAAGATTCTATTGGCGTGCTATAGCCTTTGCAACGTTATAGAATCTGTATGGGAAGTACAATTTTACTCACATTTTCGACTAGTATCGTTGTGAGATACCTACTTTGCATAAATAAGTAGGAAAAATTCCATTGGCGTGGTACAGCCACTGCAGTGCTACAGAACCTGGCTGGAAAATATAATTATATTGACAAATTCGTCTTATATCGGGGTGAGCTAACTTTCTATCATAAAGAAGGAGGAAAGATTCTATCGGCGTGCTATAGCCATTGCAATGGTATATAATCTTGTTGGAAAATACAATTTTACTAACATTATCCGCTAATGTCGTGGTCAGCTTTCTTTCTCACTTAAATAAGGAGGAATGATTCTATTGGCGTGCTATAGTCTTTGCAATGCTATGGAAAAGAAAATTGAATTTCATTGACATTTTCGACTAATATCGGGGTGAACTAACTTTCTTCCATAAATAAGGTGGAAGGATTCTATTGACCTGCTATAACCGTTTTAATGCT
>NW_016962842.1:0-699 GCF_001483705.2 Eufriesea mexicana
CGAGACAATTGTTGCTGACAACCACAGAGACGTGCAGAATTTGCTGGAGCACAGTAGAGCGCATAAGTCCACCGAATAGCGTTATGTAGCATAAGAGCCAAAGTTATCCTAACTAAACCTATCCAATAGAAACATTACCAAACGTAACACAACTCAACCTAACGTGCCGAGACCGCCATTGCTACACCCCCAGAGCCAAGCAGAATATTCTAGAGCACAGTAGAACGCAGAAAGCCACAAGATAGGTGTGTATCGCACATCAGTCAAAGATACCATAACATACCCTGTCCTAGCAGAACCCAGCCAAACGTAGAATTACTAAGCGTAACGAGGCGAGACCTCTGTCGGTTGCCTCCCCGGAGCAAAGCAGAGCATATTAGAGCACCGTTGGGCGCAGATATCCACCGAACAGGAGTGCATAACACAAAGGCCAAAGCCATCCTGAACGTACGTTACCTAGCTTAACCTAACCAAACTTAACCTAGCCTAACTAATCGTGCCACGACCGCTGTTGCTGTCCTACGCAGGGCCCAGCAGGGTATAGTAGAGCAACGAAGAGCGCAGAGAGCCGCCGCATAGAAGTGTACATCAAAGAAGTCGAAGATATCCCTCCCTAACCTAATCATACGTAACATTACGAAACGTAACCTAGCACAACCTTACGTGCCAAGACTCTACTGCTGGCCCCCCAACACCAAG
>NW_016962843.1:0-1523 GCF_001483705.2 Eufriesea mexicana
TACATACATACATACATCCTTTCATACATACAACCATCCAAACTTCCATTTATACATACATCCGTACATCCACCTATCCATGCATCCATTCATCCATCATTCAACCCATCCATCCAACCATCCATCCACACATCCATCCATGCGTCCATCCATCCATCCATCCACACATACATACATACATACATCTATATATCCGTACATCCATTCCTTCGCACATCCATGAGTATATCCATACATCCACCCATCCGTCCATCCATCCATCCATCCATCCACCCATCCATCCGTCCATACATCCATACATCCTTACATCCATACATCCATACATCCATACGTTCATACATCCACACTTCCGTAAATCCATACATCCATACATTCATACATACATCCAAACATACACCCATACATACATCGATACACACATCCATACGTACATCCATTCATCCATTCATTCGCACATCCATATACACATACATACATACATCCATACATACATCCACCCATACATCCATCTTCACATACATCCAATCATATATACATCCATTCATCCATACATCCATCTACCCATACATCCATAGATCCATACGTCCATACATCCATACATCCATCCATCCATACATCCATCCACCCTTACAGCCATCCTTCCATACATCCATACATACATATATACATACATCCATTCAAACAGCCAAAAGTACATCCATGCATACATCCATCCGTCCATACAGCCGTCCATCCATACATACATCCATCGGTACTTCCATCCTTCCATACGCCCATCCATCCATACGTCCACGCATCCATACATCCGTCGATCCATACAGCCATACATGCATTCATCCGCCCATGCATACATACATCCATACATCCATACATCCATCCTCCCATACGTCTATACATCCATACATCCATACATTCATACATCCATACATCCATCCATCCATACACCCATCCACCCATACATCGTGCACCCATAATTCCATACATTCATACATCCGTACATCCATCCATCCATCCATCCAAACATCCATCCACCCATACAACCATACATACATACATCCATACATCCATAAATCCATCCACTCATCCATCCATCCATATATCAAACCACGCATCCTGCCACCCATACGTTCATTCATCCATCCATGCGTCCATACTTTCATACATCCATCCATCGAAAAATTTATACATACATCCATACGTACATACATAGATAGACACATCCATACGTACAACCATATTTCGATCCATACATACATCCATACTCACATCTATACACACATCCATACATACATTCCTACATACATCCATGCAGACATCCATAGATAAATCCAGATATACATCCATACATAAACCCATCCACCCATACATCCATCCGTCCGTTCATCCACACAACCATCATTCAAGCAATCCATCCATCC
Source organism: Eufriesea mexicana (assembly GCF_001483705.2). NCBI lineage: Eukaryota > Metazoa > Arthropoda > Insecta > Hymenoptera > Apidae > Eufriesea > Eufriesea mexicana. The sequence goes on from NW_016962843.1 coordinate 1,419, forward strand.
AACCATCCTCCCATCGATCCATGCGTCCACCCATATACCCATCCATCCGTACATCCATCCAAACAACCATACATGAATCCATACATTCATCAATACATAAATTCG
>NW_016962844.1:0-1751 GCF_001483705.2 Eufriesea mexicana
AACTTTCTTGCATTAATAAGGAGAAAAGATTCTGTTGGCGTGCTATAGGCATTGCAATGCTACGGAATCTAGCTGGAAAATTCAATTTTATTGACATTTTCGTCTAATATTGTGGTGAGCTACCTTTCTTGCATAAAGAAGGCGGAAACATTCTGTTGGTTGCTCTAGGCATTGCAAAGCTATAGAATCTTGAAGGGAAATTCAATTTTATTGGCATTATCGACTAATATCGTGGTGAGCTATCTTCCTTGCATAAGTAATTAGGAAAGACCCTTTTTGAGTGCTGTAGAAATTGCATTAATATAGAATGATGCTGAAAATACAATTTTGTTGACATTTTCGACTACTATAATGGTGAGCTAAATTTCTGGCATAAATAAGGAAGAAAGATTCTATTGGGGTGGCATAGCCATTCGAATGCTATAGAATCTTGCTGGAAAATTCAATTTTCTTGACATTTTCCACTAATATTTTTCACTAATACCGTGGTGTGCTAACTTTAATGCGTAAATAAGGAGGAAAGTTTCAATTGACGCGCTTTACCCGTCGCAATGCTATAGAAACTGAATGGAAAGTTCAATTTTGTTGACATTTTCGACTAATATCGTGGTGAGCTAACCTTCTTGCATAAATAAGGAGGAAAGATTCAGTTTGCGTGCTATAGGCATTGCAACGCTATGTAATCCGGAAGGAAAATACAATTTCATTGACATTTTCGACTAATATCGTGGTGAGCTAACCTTCTTGCATAAATAAGATGCAATGATTCTATTGGCGTGCTATTGCCATTGCAACGGTAGAGAATCTGTATAGCGAATTTAATTTTATTGACATTTTCGACTAATATCGTGGTGAGTTAACTTTCTTGCATTAATAAGGAGAAAAGATTCTGTTGGCGTGCTATAGGCACTGCAATGTTGCAGAATCTAGCTGGAAAATTCAATTTTATTGACATTTTCGACTAATATTGTGGTGAGCTACCTTTCTTGCATAAATAAGGCGGAATCATTCTGTTGGTTGCTCTAGGCATTGCAAAGCTATAGAATCTGGATGGAAAATTCAATTTTATTGGCATTACCGTCTAATATCGTGGTGAGCTATCTTCCTTGCATAAGTAAGGGGGAAAGATCCTTTTTGAGTGCTATAGAAATTGCATTAATATAGAATGATGCTGAAAATGCAATTCTGTTGACATTTTCGACTACTATACTGGTGAACTAAATTTCTGGCATAAATAAGGAAGAAAGATTCTATTGGGGTGCCATAGCCATTCGAATGCAATAGAATCTTGCTGGAAAATTCAATTTTATTGACATTTTCCACTAATACCGTGGTGAGCTATCTTCCTTGCATAGATATGGAGGATAGATACCTTTGGCGTGAAATATCCATTGCAATGCTGTAGAATTTGGCTGGAAAATTCAATTTTATTGACATTTTCCACTAATACCGTGGTGAGCTATCTTCCTTGCATAGATATGGAGGATAGATACCTTTGGCGTGAAATATCCATTGCAATGCTGTAGAATTTGGCTGGAAAATTCAATTTTATTGACATTTTCGGCTAATACTGTGGTGAGCTATCTTTCTTGCATAAATAAGGAGAAAAGATTCTGTTGGCGTGCTACGGGCATTGCAACGCTATGGAATCACGAAGGAAAATACAATTTCCTTGACATTTTCGACTTATATCGTGGTGAGCTATCTTTCTTGCATAAATAAGTAGGAGAGATGCTATTGGCGTGCTATTG
>NW_016962845.1:0-580 GCF_001483705.2 Eufriesea mexicana
ATCTACTGTTCTCTAATATGTTCGACCAGTCTCTGGGGTGGCCTGTAATGGTGGTCTCTGCACCTTAGTTTTAGCCATGTTACGTTTCGCTGGGTTGTGTTCGGAAGGCTTGGTCAGGATTTCTTTGTCTTTTGTGCTATGCACTGCTGCTCGGTGGATTTGTAAACTCCACATTGCTCTAATATGCTGTGCCCGTCTCTAGGGAGGCGAGCGATTGCGACCGTGTCACTTTAGGTTGAGTTATATTATGTTTGGTTAGTTTAGGTTAGGTTAAGTTTGATGAGGATTGCTCTGACTTTCGAGCCATACAGTGTTTTCCGGTGGATTCCTGTGATCTGCGGTGCTCAACTATATCCCGTTTCGCTCTGAGAACGCCAGCAATAGAGGTCGCGGCTCGTTAGGTTGGTCTACTTTACGTTAGTATAGTTTAGGTTAGGTTAGGTTTGGCCAGGATACCTTTGCCTTTTGTGTTATGGAATGCAGTTCGGGGGATTTCAACGTTCTACTATGCTCCAGCATATTCTGCTTGGCACTGCGGAGGCCCGCAATGGTGGTCGCGGCATGATAGGTTCTTCTAGGC
>NW_016962846.1:0-538 GCF_001483705.2 Eufriesea mexicana
TATTTGCTCACCACGATATTAGTCGAAAATGGCAATAGAATTGATCTTTTCAATCAGATTCTACGGTAGTGCATTGGCTATTCCAAACCACTAGAATCATTCATCCTTATTTATGCGGAAAGCTTGCTCACCGCGATATTAGTCTAAAATGTCAATTGCATTGAACTTTTCATTCTGATTCTGTTGCAATGCAATGGCTATAGCAAAGCAATAGAATCTTTCCTCCTTATTTACACACGAAATTTGCTCACAAATTTGCTCACCTCGATATTTGTCGAAAATGTCAATAGAATTGAACTTTTCAGTCAGATTCTATTGCAATGCGTTGGCTATAGCGAACCAACAGTATCTTTCCACCTTATTTACGCAGAAAGGTCTGCTCACCACAATATTAGACGAAAATTTCAATACAATTGAACTTTTCAGTCAGATTCCATTGCAATGCAATGGCTATAGCAAACCAATACCATCTTTCCTTCATATTTATGCAGAAAATCTTGCTTATCACGATATTTTGTCGCAAATGTCAATAGAATTG
>NW_016962847.1:0-872 GCF_001483705.2 Eufriesea mexicana
TCCTGTTTCGCTCTGGGGGGCAGCAATAGTGGTCTCGGCAAGTATTGTTGTGGCAAGCTACGTTCCGTTGTGTTCGTACGTTGATGTTATGATGAGATTGTTCTGTCTTTTGTGCTATACACAGCTATCCGCCGATTTCTGCCCTCTGCTGCCCTCTAGTATATTCTGCTTTGCTCTGGGAATGCCACCAGCAGTCGTCGGGCACGTTAGGTTGAGTTTGGTTACGCTTGTCTTTGCTACGTTTGGTTATGTTAGGATAGAATATCTTAGACTTTTGTGATATACGCTGCTATTTGCTTGAATTTTGCGCTCTACTGTGCTCTGATATGTTCTGCTTCGCTGCGGGGACCAGTAATAGCACTCCCGGCTCGTCAGCTTGAGTTAGATTACGTACGGCTGGGTTAGAATCGGATTGATTGGTTAGGGTTTGCTTCATTTTGAGCTATGCACTGCTATTCGGAGGATGTCCTCTCTTTACATTGCTCTACTATACACCGCTCGTATCTAGGGAGGCGAGAAACAGAGGTCGTTGCCTGTTAGGTTCGGTTAGGTTATGTTTGGTTAGAAATTGTTACTTTAGGTTTCGTCATGATGACTCTGTCTTTCGTGCTGCACAGCTCTTTTCGGTGTATCTCTGCGCTCTGCTGTGCTCTAGCATATTCTGCTTGGCTCACTGGGAGGCCAGGAATATTGACCTCGGCGCGCTAGGTATATATAGGTTACGCTTGGCTTGGCTAGGTTAGGATAGTTTTGGCTAGTATAGCTTTGTCTTTGGGATATACGCTGCTATTCGGTCGATATCTGTGCAATGGATTGCCTTACTAACATCAGCAGTCCAGAGTCTATGCTACCATGTCCTAGCCTAGCAAAAC
>NW_016962848.1:0-938 GCF_001483705.2 Eufriesea mexicana
AATTATTGCCCTTTACATTACTCTAATATACTGTGCTCGACTATCGGGACGCCAGCAGAAGCGTTCGTTCTACGATGCATTTCGTCATATTACGCTCGGTTTTGTTAGGTTACGTTTGGTTAGTATGGGATATCTTTGACTTGTGTGCCACAAAGTACCATTCTCTGGGCTCCTCCGCTCACGTGTGCGCTGCAAATCTGTACCTGTCTACAGGGACGCCGGCAATAGTGGTCGCAGCACGCTACGTCGTGCTTGTCTGTGTCAGGTTCGGTTATCTTCGCTTGTATTAGGTTAGGATATCTTTGGCTCTTGTGCTATAAAATGCAATGCGGATTAGTTCTGGGTTCAACTTTGCTCCATTATATTCTGCTTAGATGTGGTGTGGGAAGCAATAGTGGTGACGGCACGCAAGGCTGAGTTAGGTTACGCGTGGTTAAGTTATGTTAGTATGGGCTATGTTTGGACAGCTTTGACATTTCTACCATAAACTGCCGTCATTTGTCCTCTGTGTTTCACTCTCCACTGATATGTTCTGCCTGGCGATGGGGAGTCCGGCAACAGTGGCCTAGCCACGTTAGGTTGTGTTAGTTTACATTTGGTTATGTCACGTTTGGTTAGGATATGTCAGAATAACTATGACTTTCTTGCTGTAAACCGAAATGTTGTGGATTATTACGCTCTTCTTTGACCTAGTATACTCAGCTTGGTACTGGAGAGGCAGCCAATAGTGGTCTCGGCTCCCTAGGAAGAGCTATGCTTGGAACCGTTTGTTACGTTTGGTTACGTTAGGATAGGCTAGCTTCGACTATTTCCCCGCGTACTGCGATTTTATCAATTTCTGCGCTCTACACTCCTCTAATATGTACTGCTTGGCACTGGGGAGGACCGAAATAGAGGTCGCGCTACGTTAGGTTTAGTTAAGTTACGTTTGGATACGT
>NW_016962849.1:0-714 GCF_001483705.2 Eufriesea mexicana
AGAAAGTTAGCTCTCCACGGAATTAGTCAAAAATGTTAATAAAATTGAGTTTTCCAGCCAGATTATACTGCATTGCAAAGGTTATAGCACTCCGAACCGATCCTTCCTCCGTACCTATGCAAGGAAGTTATCTCACCACGAAATTATTCGAAGATGTCAATAAAATCGAATTTTCCAGGAAGATTCTAATGCATTGCAATGCCTATCGCACGCCAATTGTATCTATCCTACTTATATATACGAGAAAGTTATCTCACCACCTTATAAGCCGAAAATGTCAATAAAATAGAATTGTCCAACCACAATCTTTATCATTGCAATGTCTATAGCACGCCAAAAGAATCTACCCTGCTCATTTATGCAGGAAAGGTAGCTCACCACGATAATAGTCGAAAATGTCAATAAAATTGAATTTTCCAGCCAGATTCTGCAGTATTGCAATGGCTATATCATTCCGAACGAATCTTTTCTCCTTACCTATGCAAGGAAGTTGGCAAGTCGAAAATGTCAATAAAACTGTATTTTCCACGGCAATTCTATAGCATTGCAATGTCTATAGCACGCCAGTAGAATCATTCATCCTTTTTAATGCCAGAATGTCATCTCACCACGATATTAGCCGATAATGTCAATAAAATTGAATTTTCCAAACACACTCTATATCATTGCAATGTCTACAGAACGAAAATAGAATCTACCCTGCTTATTTATGCA
>NW_016962850.1:0-1028 GCF_001483705.2 Eufriesea mexicana
GGCCTTTGTGCTGTACAGTTCAATTTGACGGATTTCTGCATCCTAAGGTGCTCTAGTATATTATGTTTGCCTCTGGAGAAGCCTGCAATACTCTAAGCTATTCTAAGTCTGATCAGGTTAGGTTAGGACCGGTTGGGTTATGATATCTTTGACTTTTGTGCTATACGCGGCTATTTGGTGGGTTTCAGCGCCCTCCATTGCTCTACTATCCTCTGCTCGACACTGCGTAGGCCAATAATAGTTGTCTCGGCACGCTAGATTGAGCTATGTTTGGTACACTTCGTTAGTTTGGGTTGGGCATGGTTAGATTTGTCTTTCGTGTTATACACTGTTATTCGGAGGAATTCTGCGCTCTACTGTGCTCTACTATACTCAGCTCGAATCTGGTGAGGTCAGCAATAGTTGTCGCGGAATGTTACCTCGAGTTGTTTTACGTTTGGTTATGTTACGGTTTGTTAGGTTAGGAAACTGTGGCATCAACCTTTTCGCTTTAAACCAATACACAAATACATCAATAGTGGTGTAGGCATGTTGGGATTGGTTACCTTCCTTTGTTTATGCCTCGCTCGGTTAGGTTAGCATAGCATAACTAAAAGTTTTGTGCTATGCCCTGGTATTCGGTGGATTGCTCCGCTCTTCGTTGCTCTTCTATACGCTGCTCGGCCTTGGGGAGACCATCAATAGCGGTCTTGGAAAGTTACGCCGTGTTTGTCTACGTTAGGTTAGGTTCTGTTAGTTGCGGATAGGTTTGGGTGACTTTGACTTTTCTGCTGCACAGATGGTTCCTACGGATATCTGCGGCCTACTCTCCTCCAATGTGTTCTGCTTGGCTCTGGTATTCTGAGGACTTCTGTGCTCTACTGTGCTCTACTATACTCTGCTTGACATTGGGGACGACAGTAATAGTGAGCTCGGCACATGTTTCAGTTAGGCTACGTTTGGCTAGGTTACGTTAGGTTACGTTTAGTCAGCGTGCCTTCGACTTTTGTGCCATACATTGCTATTTGGTGGCTCTCTGCGCTCTACTG
>NW_016962851.1:0-369 GCF_001483705.2 Eufriesea mexicana
AGATGTCTGTACTTGCCATTGGATTGATGGCGGTTGGCGATGTATTCATCAAGCTATAACAGATTATAGATTTTAAATAGACCGATTCTCAGGCTTGTCGATGGCGGTACTTGCCATTGGATTGAAGGCGTTAGGCGATCTATACGCCTAGCTATAACAAATTATAGATTTTGAATAGACCAATTCTCTGATAAGTAGATGGCTGTACTTGCCATTGGGTTGAAGGCGGTAGACGTTCTGTTCACCAAGCTATAACAGGTTATAGGCTCTGAATAGACGTTACTCTCTGGCAATTAGGTGGCTGTACTTGCCATTGGATTGATCGCGTTAGGCGATCTATTCACCAAGCTATAACCGATTATAGATTTT
>NW_016962852.1:0-2470 GCF_001483705.2 Eufriesea mexicana
CGGTCGACGATCGACGCGATTAAGCGCATTCGTAACCTGTAGGAGGCTGCCGTTGACCGGGGCTGGGTGGCGCTGGCGGTCTGTGTGGATACCGCCAACTCCTTCAACACCCTTCCTTGGGCCGCCATCCGGTATGCCCTGTTGTACCACAGGCTGCCGCAATACATGATGGCGGTGATCGGCGACTATTTGGCGGAGAGCTCGAACTAGTATCGCGGACGATACTCGACCGTCGTGCGGGCAATGAACGGAGGGGTTCCACAGGGATCGGTACTCGGGCCGATCCCCTGGGACCCCGCGTACGACGCCGTGTTGCGCACTGCTCTCCACTGCGGCATGAGAATGTCGTGTATCGCGGAGGATACGCTTTTGATGGCCGCCGGGTCGAGTTGGGCGGAGGCCACGCTGCGTGCGGAAAGCGGCGTGGCTCTTGTCGCGAATAGCATCCAGCGGCTGCGGCAGAGTATCTCCCTCGAGGAGACCGTGGCAATCTGGTTCTGCCATCGGCACCACGGGAAGCCGCCCAAGTCCCTGATGCGCATGGGGAACGTCGTGGTCGAGGTACGGGACCGCATGAAATATCTCGGTCTGTTCCTCGATAGCCACTGGAAGTTCGAGTAGCATTTTCTTGCGCTGGAACCTCGCCTGGAAGGTATGGCGTGCGCGCTGTCTCTCCTGCTGCCCAACCTGGGTGGGCCAGACGGGAGGGTGCGCCGCTTCTCCACGGGAGTCGTTCGCTCGGTGTCACTTTTCGGGGCTCCGATCTGGGCGAACGACGTGGTCGCTAGGCTGTGCAGACAGGCGATTCTCCGGCGATTCGCTCGCAGGATGGCGATCAGGGTTGTGCGCGGTTACCGCACTATATTCCACGAGGCGGCGATGGTCCTAGCGGGTGTTCCGCCGTTCGACCGGCAAGCGGTGGGGCAAGCCCGTATCAACGGACTCCAACACGCTGGCGGCGGCGGTGCTCCTGAAGAGGGGGCCGTTTCGTTGAGGCGAAGCGTCCGGCAGAACGTGATGATCGCCTGGCGAGCTCTGCTAAGGAAGCCGAGCAGCCGGCGTCACCGGGCAATCGAGGCTGTGCTCCCCGGGCTGGATGCATGGGGGCGCAGCGGCAGCCGGCACACTTTCCGCCTGACACAGGTGCAAACCCGGCACGGGTGCCTCGGGGTGTAGCTGTGTCGTATCGGGCGGGAACGTGAGGCGCGATGTCATCACTGCGGGGAAGGCCGGGACACGGCGCAGCACACGCAGGACGAATGTCCGGCGTGGGCTCGCGAGCGCCGGGTACTTTGTCGCGTGGTGGGTCGGGACGTTTCACTCTCCGTCGTCGCAGCGCGGATGACGGAGGGCTTAGGTGCGTGGCGTGCGGTGGCCTCCTTCCGCGAGGCGGTTATGTTACAGAAGGAGGCCGCGGAGAGGGCAGCATGGACATGGACTTTACTGGTGCGTCCTCCCGTCGCGCCGGGAGGGAACTCTGGTTCCGTCACGGGGGCGTCCTGGCAATTGCGACGCCAGGCAATTGCACCGAAATGCGAAGGGCTTGGCATCGTGTGGGATTTAGTGTGTAAAAATCACACATAACCACCCCCCCCCACCTCCACTAAGGGGGCCGGGTATATTTGGATGATTTCCCCAACGAGAAAAAAAAGATTAGATTAGCGTATCTACTACTTTTGTACTATACACTGACATTTGATTTCTTTCTGCGCTCTACTGTGCTCGAGTATATTCTGCTTGTCTCTCGGCAGGCCAGCGATGGTAGTCTAGGCACGTTCGGTTAAGTTATGTTGCGTTCGGATATACTACGTTTGGATATTCTGGGGTGTAATAGTTTTGACTTTTGTGCTGTTCACTGCTATTCGGTGGATTCCTGTGCTCTGCTTGCTCCACTATACTCTGTTCGACTTTCGGGACGCCAGCAGTAGCGGTCACGGCACGATAGGTGTGTCGGTCTACGTTTGGTAATCCTACGATTGGTCTGGTAAGGATGGGATAGATTTGACTTTTGTGCTGTACACCGCAGTTCGGAAGACTTCTGCGCTCCAGATTGCTCTACTGAACTGTGCTCGACTCTCGGGATCCAGTAATAGTGGTTTCAGCACGTTAGGTTGAATTAGGATGCGTTCGGTGTGGTTACGTTTGTTTGGGTTAGCTTTCAATTCCTTTGACTTCCGTGGTATAGACTGTTGTTCGGTGGAACAACTGCGCTCTACTCTGCTCTAGTATCCACTGCTTGGCTCTGGGGAGGCCTGCAACGTTGGTCCCGGGACGTTAGGTTGGGATGGGTAAGGTTCGTTTCTGTTACCTTTGGCTTGCTTAGGACAGGATAGCTTTGACTTTTACGCTAAGTTTCTGTTACCTCTGGCTTGCTTAGGACAGGATAGCTTTGACTTTTACGCTATATACCGCCATTTGGTGGACTTCGATTCTCTACATTGCTCCAATACGTCCTGCTTGTCTCAGGGGT
>NW_016962853.1:0-1582 GCF_001483705.2 Eufriesea mexicana
CTAACCTAACCTAACCTAAATTAACGTAACCTAACCGAACATAACGTAGCCTAGCCTAACCTATCCCAACCCGACCCAACCGAACCCAACCCAACCAATCCCAGCCTATCGTAATCAAAGCTAACCTAACCTAACATAACATAACCTGACCTGACCTGACCTCACCGGACCCGATATTAGCTGAACTGGCCTGACATTGACCTGACATGCCCCGACCTGCCCTGACATCACCTGACCCGTCCTGGAATGGCCTGACCTTTCCTGAACTGACCTCTCCTGACATGACCGTACTTCACCTGCCCAGTCCTGACCTCGCCCGTCCGGACCTGGAATGTCCTGACATGCCCTGACTTGAACTGACCTGACCTGTCGTGACATTACCTATCCTGACATTGCCAGACCTGACATGGCCTCGCCTGGCCTGGCCTGACCTGACCTGACCTGATCTGGCCTAACCTAACCTAACCCGACCTGACCTGTCCTGACCTGACCTGACTTGACCTGACCTTACCTTGCCTGACATGGCATGGCCTGAAGTGACATGACCGATCCTGGCCTGAACAGACCGAACATGACCTCTCCTGACGTGACCTGACCTGACTTCACCTGACCTGCCTTGACCTGGAATGTACTGACCTGCCCTTACCTGAACTGACCTGACATGACATGACCTAACCTGACCAGGACTGGCCAGACATGGCCTGGCCTGGCCTGTTATGACCCGACTCGACCTGACCTGACCCGAATTGCCCGGACCCGTCATGACCAGACCTGACACGACCTGACCTGACCTGAGAAGGCCAGACCTGACCAGACCTGCCCTGACCTGACATGAACTGACTGAACTGACCTGACCTGACCTGACCTGACCTGATATGCCCCGACCTGACCTGACATCACCTGTCCCGACCTGGAATGGCCTGATGACCTGACATGACGTGACAGGAACTGACCCGTCATTCCCTGACATGACCTGGGCGGGCCAGACCAGATATGGCCTGTCCTGACCTGACCTGACCTGAACTGACCTGACGTGACCTGACCTGTCTTAACATGACCTGACATGCACTCACACAACCTGACCTCACCTGACATGAACTCACCTGACCTGCCCCGACCTGACCTGAACTTACCTGGCCGGACATGACCTGACTTGACCTGAACTGACCTTACCTGGCTTGACCTGATCTGTCCTAACCTAACCTAACCTAACATAACGTTTCAAAAGCTATCCTAACCAAACCTACCCATGCTTTAGCAAACCTAACATAACAAGACCCAGCCTACCCAAACTTTGCCTAACCTAACATAACCGAATCTAACACAACCTAACCTAACCTAACCTAACCTAACCTAACCTTACTTAACTTAGCCTAACCTAACCTGCCGTAATCCAACCAAACCTAACCTAACCTAATCAAACCTAACCTTTCCTCACCTAAATTAACCAAACGTAAACAGTCCCGCATAGACTGCCTCGACATATATTGATATCACACGCAACGCCAATCAGAAAATAGTAGGTATGCACCGAATAAGAGCATAAAGCAAGAAAGTCAATTATATCGTAACCTATCCTTAC
>NW_016962854.1:0-398 GCF_001483705.2 Eufriesea mexicana
TGACCTTTTCCGACAGATTCTGTTGCAAAGCAATGGCTATAGCAAACCAATAGAATCTTTCCAACTTATTTATGCATTAAGCTTTCTGACCGCGATAGTATTCGAAAATGTCAATAAAATTGAACTTTTCAGCCAGACTCTGTTTCATCGCCATGGCTATAATAAACCAACAGTATCCTTCCTCCTTATTTACATAGAAAATCTTGCTCACCACGATATTAGCCGAAAATGACAATAAAAGTGTACTTTTCAGCCATGTTCTATAGCAATGCAATGGCTATAACAATCCATTAATGTCTTTCCTCTTTATTTAACAAGATATTCTTGCTCGCCAAGATATTAGTCGAAAATGTCAATGAAATTGAACTTTACGGTCAGATACGGTTGCAATTCAATGG
>NW_016962855.1:0-1332 GCF_001483705.2 Eufriesea mexicana
GTGTGACCACGGGCTGGCGTGTGAGGGCCCGTCTGTTCGAGAGACCGTGGTCCGGGCGCGCGGTGTCGCGTGATGGTCGCGCGGCGCCCGCAGGGTATGCGTGCGTTGCGGTGAGGTGGTATGCGTGTTCTGTGTGCCTGTAATCGACCCGTCTCGCGCGCATGGACATGATCATCTCGGGTGCGGTTTCCCGTCGCGCCGGGATGGAACTGCGGTTGCGTCGCTGTGGCGCCCTGACAATAGCGTCCCCGCGAAGTCCAGGGCGCACCGAAATGCCAAGGGCTCGCCATCGTGGAGGTTTTAGTGGGTAAAAACCCCACATAACCCCGCCCCCTCCCTAAGGGGGCCGGTTACCTTTGGAAGATTTCCCCCATGTGAAAAGAAAGGGTTGGTTAGGACATGTTCGGTTAGATTGTCTTTGACCTCTGTGCTGTGCACTGCAGTGCGGTGGTTTACTTCGCTCTGTTGTATTCTAGCATATTCTGTGTGGCACTAGGGAGGCTAGCAATTGTGGTCTCGTGTAGTTAGGTTGAGTTATGTTACGCTTGGTTAGGTTAGGTTAGTCTGGGTTTGGTTGGGATAGCTTTGACTTTTCTGCTAAGCATTGCCATTCTATGGACTTCTGCGCTCTACGATCCACTAATACGTTCTGCTTGGCGTTGTAGATGCCAGCAATCCAGGACTCGGCTCGGTAAATTGGATATATTGCCTTGGACAGGTTAGGATATGATAGCTTTTTTGTGATCGATGCGTGCATTCGGTTGATTCCTACGCCCCACGTTGCTATACTATACTCTCTACGACTCTGGGGAGGCCATTATTAGTGGTCTCGGCCCATTATTTTGAGTTAGGCTACATTTGTATACGTTACGTTAGTTTGGGTTGGATCTGGCTAGATATGACTCTCGTGGTTCACACTGATTTTCGGCGCTTTTCTATACTCTACTGTGTTCCACTATATTCTGCTTGGTTAGCCCAGCAATAGTGTTTGGGGCACGTTATGTTGTGTTAGGCTATGTTTGGCTATGTTCCCTTGGTTTGGTATGAGCATGAGTAGTTTAGTCTTTTCCGATATACACTGCGATTCTATGGATGTCTGCGCCATATTGTGCGCTAACACACCATGCTTCTCCCCGTGGACGCCAGGAATATTGGCCTCGGCACGTTAGGTTGTGTTATGTTGCGTCTTGTTTGGTAAGGTTTGGCTAGATTAGGATTTTATGGCCTTGACTTTTGTTTATTCGCTGCTATGCAGTGGATTTCTGCGCTCCGCCGCGCTCTAATATGCTCAGCTTGGCTTAATGGAGGACAGAAATAGTGGTCTCGGCACGT
>NW_016962856.1:0-1483 GCF_001483705.2 Eufriesea mexicana
CTGTTAATATCGTGGTGAGCTTACTTTCTAAGATATACAAGTAGGAAGGATTCTATTGGCGTGGTATAGGCATTGCGATGCAACAGAATCTGGCACGAAAATTCAATTTCATTGTCATTGTCGACTAATATCGTGGTGAGCTAACTTTCTTGCATGAATAAGGAGGTAAGATTCTATTGGCGTGCTGTAGCAATTGCAATGCTATTGAATCTGTCTCGAAAATTCAATTTTATTGACATTGTCGTCTAATATCTCAGTGACGTATCTTTCTTGCATATGTAAGGAGGAATAATTCTACTGGCGAGCTATAACACTGGCAATGCTATAGAATATGTCTGGAAATTCAGTCTTATTGACATTTCCGACCAATATCGTGGTGAGCATCCTTTCCCACCTAAATAAGGAGGAAAGATCCTATTGGTTTGCTACAGCTGTTGCATTGCAGGAGAGTATGACTGAAAAGCTCAATTTCATTGAAACTTTCAACTAATATCGTTTTGAGCAGCCTTTTCTCCGTAAATAAGGTGGAAAAATGCTATTGGCCTGCTATAGAAATTGCATTTTACTAGGATTTGTCTGAAAAGTTCAATTCTATTGAGAAAGTTCAATTATATTGACGTGTTGAGAAAGCTTCTCTGCGTGAATAAGAAGGACAGATACTATTGGTTTGCGATAGCCAATGCATTGCCGTAGATTCTGTCTGAAAAGTTCAATTCTATTGACATCTTCGGCGAATATCGTGGTGCGAAGGATTTTCTGCGTGAACTAGGAGGAAAGATCCTATTGGCTTGCAATAGCCAACGCATTGCCATAGAATCTGACTGAAAAGTCCAATTTTTTGGCATTTTCGACTAATATCGTGGTGAGCATATTTTTCTGCATAAATAAGGAGGAAAGATCCTATTGGTTTCATATAGCCATTGCATTGCTCTAGGATTTGGCCAAAAAGTGCAATTTTTTTGAAATTTTCGACTAATATCGTGGCGAGAAAGCCTTTCTGATCGAATAGATAAACACGAAGGACCCCATTGTTTTGCTATAGCCAACGCATTGCCATTGTATCCGACTGAAAAGTCCAATTTTATTGACATTTTCGACTAATATCGTGGTGAGAAAGCTTTTCTGATCGGATAAACACGAAGGACCCCATTGTTTTGCTATAGCCAACGCATTGCCATTGTATCCGACTGAAAAGTCCAATTTTATTGACATTTTCGACTAATATCGTGGTGAGAAAGCTTTTCTGATCGGATAAACACGAAGGACCCCATTGTTTTGCTATAGCCAACGCATTGCCATTGTATCCGACTGAAAAGTCCAATTTTATTGACATTTTCGACTAATATCGTGTTGAGAAAGCTTCTCTGCGTGAATAAGGAGGACAGATACTATTGGTTTGCGATAGCCAATGCATTGCCGCAGAATCTGTCTGAAAAGTTCAATTCTATTGACATCTTCGGCGAATATCGTGGTGCGAAGGATT
>NW_016962857.1:0-524 GCF_001483705.2 Eufriesea mexicana
GGAAAATTCTATTTTATTGACATTCTCGACTAATATCGTGGTGAGCGAACTCCCTTGCGTATGAAAGCAGGAAAGATCCTCCTGCAGTGCTATAACCATTGCAATGCTGTTGAACCTGTCTAGAAAGGTCAATTTTATTGACATTTTCGACTAATATCGTGGTGAGCTAGCTTTCATGCATATATAAGGAGGAAAGATTCCATTCACTTGCTATAGCCCTCGCAATGCTATAGAATCTGGTTGGGAAGTTCAATTTTGTTGACATTTTCGAACCATTTTCGACTAATATCGTGGTGAGCTGACTTTCTTGCATAAACACGGAGGAAAGATTCTTTTGGTGTGCAGTGGCCATTGCAATGCATTAGAATGTGGCTGAAAAACTCAATTTTATTGCCATTTCCGCCTAACATCGTGGTCAGCTAACTTTCTTGCATAAATGAGGAGGAAGGATTCAATTGGCATGCTATAGCCGTCGCAATGCTATAGAATCTGCCTGGAGAGTTCAATTTTATTGACATTTTCGA
>NW_016962858.1:0-591 GCF_001483705.2 Eufriesea mexicana
CCGCACGATAGGTCGAGTTACATTACGTTCAGTTATGTTGGGATAGGTGTAGTTCGGTCAGGGCAGCTTTAACTTTCGTGCCATACACTGTTCTTCAGAAGATTTCTGCGCTCTACTGTGCTCTACTACATTCTGCTTTGCCCTGTGGAGGCCAGCAATGGTGGTCCGGGCACGTTAGGTTGAGTTATGTTGCGTTCCCGTATGTAACGATTGGTTATGTTAGGATAGGGTAGCTTTGACTTTTGTGCTATACACTGCTGCTCGGTGGATACCAGCTCTGTATTGTGCTCTAGTATATTCTGCTTGGCTCTGGGGAAGGCAGCAATGGTGTCATGGACACGTTGCGTTGGGCTATGATACGCTTGGTTACGTTACGTTTTGTTAGGTTAGGATAGGGTAGCTTTGACATTTGTGCTATACCCTGATATTCGATTTATTTCCGCACTCTACTGTGCTCTATTATTTTCTGCTTGTCTCTGGGGACGCCGGAAATGCTGGTCTCGGCGTGTCTGGTTGTGTTGTGTTACATTTGGTTAGGTTATGTTATGTTATGTTCGGTTACGGAAACTTTGACCTTCGGTATATGCACTG
>NW_016962859.1:0-524 GCF_001483705.2 Eufriesea mexicana
CGACGCAATACAGGTCTCGGTTAGCTAGGTTTAGTTGTTCTACGTTCGTTCCAGTTGGGTATGGCCTTGTTTGGCAAGGGTGTCTTTCACTTTCGTGGTACACATTACTGTCTGGTGGCACTCTGCGCTCCACTGTGCTCTACTATACTCTGCTAGAATCTGGTGAGGACAGCAATAGTGGTCGTGGCACGATAGGCTTTGTAAGGCTACGTTCGATAACGCCGAAATTGGTTAGCTTAGGACAGGGCAGCTTTCGCTTTTGTGCTATGCACCGCTATTCGGTGGTTTTCTACGCTTTACATTGCCCTACTATACTCTCTTCGACTCTGGCGATTCCAGTAATAGTTGTCTCGGCGCGTCAGTTTGGGTTAGGCTACGTATGGTAATGATACGTTAGTTTGGAGACGTATGGTAATGATACGTTAGTTTGGGTTATGTTTAAATAGCTTCAATTTTCGTGATATAAACAGATTTTCGGTGATTTTTGCGCTTCACTGTTCTCTAGTATGTTCTGCTTGGCTCTG
>NW_016962860.1:0-632 GCF_001483705.2 Eufriesea mexicana
GAGTGCAGAAATCCGCCGAATGGCATTGCATGTCACAAAAGTCAAAGCTTGCCCCTTCTTCAATCCCAACCAAACGTAACATAACCGAACGTAACCTGACTCAATCGAACGTAACGCGACAGCTATTGCTGGCCTGCCCAGACGCAAGCAGAGCATATTAGGCGAGAGTAGAGCGCAGAAATTCAATGAATGGCCGTGTATAGCTCAAATGTCATAGATATCCTGGAAAGGCCTAACCAAACATAACATACCCAAACGTAACATAACCTGACGTTACGTTCCAAGACCACTATTGCCGACTTACACAGAGCCTACCAGAATATACTAGAGCACCGTAGAACGCAGAAGTCCGCCGCAATGAACTGCAAAGCACAAAAGCCAAAGATATACTAACCTAACCTGACAAAGCCCAACCTAGCCGAACGAAGCATATCACAACCTAACATACAGAGGCCACCATTGCTGGCTCCCTCGGCAGCAAGCAGAGCAAATTACAGCACAGAAGAGCGCGAAATCCACGGAATAGCAGTGTATAGCACAAAAGTCAGAGCCATCCTTACCTAACACAAAGCGACTTAGAATAACCGAACGCAGCCTATCTCCGGCTAACGTGGCGACACCACAATTACTGG
>NW_016962861.1:0-994 GCF_001483705.2 Eufriesea mexicana
TTACATTGGCGTGCTATAGCCATTGCAATGTGTTAGAATCTGGCTGGAAAATTCAATTTTATTTACATTATCGACTAATATCATGGCGAGCTAATTTTCTTGCATGAATAAGTAGGAAATAATCTATCTGCGTGCTACTGCCATTGCAGTGCTGTTGAATCCGTCTGGAGAAATAGAACTTAATATCATTTTCTACTAATATTGTGGTGAAGTAACTTTCGTGCATAAATAAGTAGGAACGGTTCTACAGGCGTGCTGTAGCCATTGCAAAGGTTCACAATATGGCTGGAATATTCAATTTCTCGGACATTTTCTACTAATACCGTGGAGAGCTAACTTTCGTGCATAAATAAGGAGGACAGATTCTTTTGACGTGCAATAGCCATTGCAGAGCTATGGAATCTGGCTGGAATATTCAATTTTATTGACGTTTTCGACTAATATAGTTATGAGCTAACTTTCTTGCATAGATAAGGAGGAAGAACTCTATTCGCCTGCTATATCCATTGCAGAGCTATGGAATCGAGCTGTAAAATTAAATTATGTAGACGTTTTCGTCTAATATATTGGTGAACTATCTTCCTTGCGTAAATGAGGAGGAAAGATACTTTTGGCGCGCTGTAGCCACAGCAATCGTCCTGAATCTGCTTGGAAAATTCTATTTTATTGTCATTTTCGACTAATATCTTGGTGAGCTAGTTGTCTTGCATAAATAAGGAGGAATGGTTCCATTGGCGTGCTATAGCCGTTGCAATGGTTTAGAATCTGGCTGGAATATTCATCAATTTCATAGTCATTTGTCTACTAATATCGTAGTGAGCTAACTTTCTTGCTTAGATAAGGATACAGGATTCTATTGGCGTGCTATAGCCATTGCAATGCTATAGAATCTGCCCGGAAAATTCAACTTTATTGACGTTTTCGACTAATATCGTGGTGAGCTAACTTTCTTGCTTAGATAAGTAGGAATGATTCTATTGGCGTGCTATAGCCA
>NW_016962862.1:0-619 GCF_001483705.2 Eufriesea mexicana
CCAGAGCCAAGCAGAAAATACCGGAGCAAAGTAGAGCGCAGAAATTCAACGTATAGCAGTGTATAGCACAAAAGTCAAAACTGTCCAAACCTAGCCCAAACTAACGTAGCATTACGAAACGCAGCCTGAATAAAACTAACGTGCCGAGACCACTATTACTGGGCTGCCCAGAGTCGAGCAGGGTACAGTGGAGTATCGTAGAGCGACAAAACCCACCGAAAAGCAGTGTACAGCACAAACGTCAAAGGTACCATATCCTAACCCATCCAAACATAACAAAACCCAACGCTAACAAACTCAACATAACGTGCGGAGACCACTATTGCAGGAGTCACTGGAGCCAAACAGAACATACGAGAACACAGTAGAGCGTAGGCAGCCACCAAACAGCAGCGTATATCACAGAAGTCAAAGGTATCCTAACGTAATCTGACCAAACCTAACCTATCAAAGCGGGGAACAACTAAGCCTATCGAGCCGAGAACTCTATTGCTGTTATCGTCAGGGACGAGCAGAGCATATTAGAACCACGAAGAGCGTTGAAACCCACCCAATATCCGTGTGTAGCGCATAAGTCAAAGTCATCCTATCCTAACTTAGTAAAACGTAACATGGCCAA
>NW_016962863.1:0-1027 GCF_001483705.2 Eufriesea mexicana
CAAGCTATAACAGGTTATAGATTATGAATATACCTATTCCCTGGCAAGCCGATGGCTGTAATTTCCATTTGATTGAAGGCGCTAGGCGATCTACTTACCATGCTACAGCAGGTTATAGATTTTGAATAGACCTATTCTCTGGCAAGTAGATGGCTGTACTTGCCATTGGATTGAAGGCGTTGGGCGATCTAATCACCAAGCTATGACAGCTTATGCAGATTTCGAATAGACTTATTCTCTGGCAAGTAGATGGCTGTACTTGCCATTGTATTGAAGGCGTTAGGCGATCTATTCACCAAGATATAACAGGTTATAGAATAAGAATAGACCTATTCCTTGGCAAGTAGATGGCTGTAATTGCCATTGGATTGAAGGCGTTGGGCGATCTAATCACCAAGCTATGACAGCTTATATATTTTGAATAGACTTATTCTCTGGCAGGTAGGTGCCTGTACTTGTCATTCGATTGAAGGCGATAGGCGAACTGTTCACCAAGCTATAGCAGGTTATAGATTTTGAATAGACCTATTCTCTGGCAAGTAGATGGCTGTACTTGCCATTGGTTGAGGGCGTTAGGCGAACTATTCTCCATTCTATAACAGGGTATTGATTTTGAATTGACCTATTCTCTGGAAAGTAGATGGCTGTACTTGCCATTGGTTTGAAGGCGCTTGGCGATCTAATCACCAAGCTATGACAGCTTATAGATTTTGAAAAGACTTATTCTCTTGCAAGTAGATGGGTGTACTTGCCATTGGATTGATGGCGTCCGGCGATCTATTCACCAAGCTATAGGAGGTTATAGATTTTGAGTAGACCTATTTACTGGCAAGTAGAAGACTGTACTTGCCATTAGATTCATGGCGTTGGGCGACCTATTCACCAAGCTATAAAAGATAATTTATTTTGAATAGACCTATTCTCTAGCAAGTAGTTGGATATACTTGCCATTGGATTGAAGGCAATAGGCGATCTATTCACCAAGCTATAACAGGTTATAGATTATGAATATACCTATTCCCTGGCA
>NW_016962864.1:0-247 GCF_001483705.2 Eufriesea mexicana
TGTACATGCCATTGAATTGAAGGCGTTAGGCCGTCTATTCACCAAGCTATAACAGAATATAAATTTTCGATATACCTATTGCCTGGCAAGTAGATGGCTGTACTTGCCATTGGATGGAAGGCGTTGTGCGACCTATTCACCAAGCTATTACAGAATATAGATTTTGAATAGATATATAATCTGTCAAGTAGACGGCTGTACTTGCCATTGAATTGAAGGCGTGAGGCGTTGTATTCACCAAGCTATA
>NW_016962865.1:0-844 GCF_001483705.2 Eufriesea mexicana
TTCTATAACATTGCAATGGTTATAACTTGCCAATATAATCTTTCCTCCTTGTTTATGCAAGAAAGATATGTCACCACTATATTAGACGAGCATGTCAATAAAATTGAATTTTCCATCCAGATTCTATAGCATTGCAGTGGCTATAGCGCGCCAATAGAATCTTTCTTCCATGTTTATTCAGGAAAGCTATCTCACCAAGATATTAGTTGAAAATGTCAATAAAATTGAATTTTCCAACCAGATTCTAAAGCATTGCAATGGCAACAGCACGACAATAGAATCTTTCCTCCATATTTATGCAAGAAAGTTAACTCACCACGATATTAGTCGGAAATGTCAATAAAATTGAATTTTCCGGACAGATTCTTCAGCATTGCTATGGCTATAGCACGCCAAAAGGATCCTTCCACCAAACTTATGCCAGGATTCCTTCCACCAAACTTATGCCAGGGTGCTAGCTCACCACGATATTCGTCGAAAATGTCAATAAAATTGAACTTTCCAGCCAGATTCTGTAGCATTGCAATGGTTATAGCTTGCCAATATAATCTTTCCTCCATGTTTATGCAAGAAAGTTAGCTCTCCACACTAGTCGAAAATGCCAATAAAATTGACCTTTCCAACCAGATTCTCCTGCATTGCAAAGGCTATAGCACTCCAGATGGATCTTTCGTCCTTACTTAGGGAAGGAAGTTAGCTCACCACGATATTAGCAGAAAATGACGATAAAATTGAATTTTCCTGCCAGATTCAATAGCATTGAATTGCCTATAGAATGCCCACAGAATCTTTCCTCCTGATTTATGGAAGAAAGTTAGCTCACCAACATATTAGTCGTAATTGT
>NW_016962866.1:0-1044 GCF_001483705.2 Eufriesea mexicana
CTCCCGAGAACCAGTCCAAGCATATGAGAGCAGTGTAGAGTGCAGGAATCCGTAGAATCGCAGCTTTCAGGGAGAAAG
Organism: Eufriesea mexicana; assembly: GCF_001483705.2. NCBI lineage: Eukaryota > Metazoa > Arthropoda > Insecta > Hymenoptera > Apidae > Eufriesea > Eufriesea mexicana. The sequence goes on from NW_016962866.1 coordinate 79, forward strand.
TCAATGCTCGCCTAACTCAACTCAACAGAACATTACCAAACCGAACGTAACCTGGCTTAATATAACGTGCCGTGACCACTATTGCGGTCCTCCGCAAGGCCAATCAGGGTATAGTAGTGCACAGCAGCGCGCAGAAGTCTACCAAATAATGGTGTATAGCAAGCAGGTCAGAGCTATCCTAACCGATCTAAAGCTAACCCAACCTAACCAAACGTAATATAACTCAAACTAACATGCCGTGATGACTATTGCTCTCCTCCCCAGAGACAAGCAGAGAATGTTAGAGTACAGTGGAGCGCAGAAGTACAGCGAATAGCAGTGCATTGCACAAAAGCCAAAGATACCCACACCTTTCCTGACGAAACGTAACGTATCCAATAGTAACATAACAGAACCTAACGTGCCGAGTCCACTATTGCCAACCTTCCCAGAGCCAAGCAGAGCACATGAGAGGATAGGAGAGCGAAGATGTCCATAGTATCGCAATGTACGCCACAAAAGTCAAGGTTGCCCTATCATAAACTGACCATGCTTGACACAGCCGAACGTAACATAACTCTACCTACCGTGCCGAGGACACCATTGCTCACCACCCCACGGCCAGGCAGAATGTACTAGGGCGCAGCGGAGCGCAGAAATCCACCGCTCTGCAGCGTATAGCACAAAAGTAGAAGATATCCTTGCATAACATGGCCTAACCTGAACTATCCAAACGTAACATAACATAACCTATCGTGCCGAGACCGCTATTGCTGGCCTCCACAGAGCCAAACGGAGTATATTAGGGCACAGTAGATGGCAGGGATCCACAAAACACAGTCTGGTGCGCGAAAGTCGGATCAACCCAGTCCTAACTTAACCAATCGTCACACAGCCAAACGTAACGTAACCAAAACCTACGTGGGGACACCACCGTTGCTGGCCGCCCCAGGGCCAAGCAGAGTGTAGTAGAGCACAGTATAGTGC
>NW_016962867.1:0-900 GCF_001483705.2 Eufriesea mexicana
CACAAATGTCAAAGCTATCCCAGCCTAGCCTAACCAAACATATCATAACCAAACGCAACCTAACCCAACTTAACGAGACTACACCACTGTTTCTGACTTCCGCAGAGCCAAACAGGACATGCTAGAGCACAGTAGAGTGCAGAAATCCGCCTCATTGCGGTGTAAAGCTCAAAAGTCGTGGATATACCAACCTAACATGACGTGCCCTAACCTAATCGAACGTAGCCTAACTCACCGTAACGTGCCGATACCACTGTTGCAGGCCTCCCCAGAGGCAAGCAGAATATACTAAAGCACAGTAGAGCGAAGGAAGATACCGAGCAGCAATGTATAGCACAAACGTAAAAGGAATCCTGACCTAACTTGACCTAACATAAAGCAACAAAGCGTTGACTAGCTGAACCTGATGAGCCGTGCCCAATATTGCTGGCCTCCGCAGCTCCTTGCATAATTTACTAGAGGGAAGTAGAGCGCAGGTGTCCAAAGAATCGCAATGTATAGCAGAATATTCATAGTTCTCCTGACAACACCCAGACGAACATAACCTACTCAAACCAAACCTAGCTCCACCTAACGAGAGGAGACCATCATTTCCGGCCAGCCCAGCGCCATGCCATGAATATTAGGGCAGAGTAGAGGGCAAAAATCCGCCGCATTGCAGTGTAGAGCACAAAAGTCAAAGATACACTTACCTATCCAGACCTAACTTGACCCAATCAAACATAGCATGCCTCAACGTACCGTGCCGAGACCACTATTGCTGTCCCTCCCGGAGCAAAGCTGAACCTGTTAGAGGAAAGTAGAGCGCAGGAATCCACCGAATAACAGTGTATAGCACAGACGCCAAAGCTACCCGAAGCTAACACAAACTAACATAACCAAGCCAAACGTTGCGTAACT
>NW_016962868.1:0-575 GCF_001483705.2 Eufriesea mexicana
ACCGAATAGCAGTGTATAGCACAAAGGTCAACGCCATCCTAATCAAACTCATCCTATTCTGACAAAACCAAGCGTAGCATAGCTGAACCAAACATGATAAGTCCACAATTGATGGCCTTCCCAGAGACAAGCAGAGCATACTAGAGCACACTAGAAAGCAGGAGTCCACCAAATAACAGTGTACGGCACAAGAGTTAGATCTATCCTTTAATATCGTTACATAACCAAACGTAACTTACCACAAAATAACGTGCCGTGACCACTATTGCTGGGCTCCTCAAATTCGAGCTGCGTGAAGTAGAGAACAGTAGAGCGGAGGATTCCACCTAATAACAGATTATAACAGGAAAGTCGAAAATATCATAAAATAACGCAACGAAGCCTAACGTAACCAAAGGTAACCCAACTCGTTCTAACCTGCCGAGACCAGCACTGCTGGCCTCCCAAGAGACGAACAGAATATAGTAGATAAATGTACAGCGCAGAAATGCATCGAAGGGCAGTGTACAGCACAAAGGTCTAAGCTATCCATTCCTGACCTAACCAAACGTAGCATATCCAGACGCAACATATCT
>NW_016962869.1:0-240 GCF_001483705.2 Eufriesea mexicana
CACCACGATATTAGTTGAAAATGTCAACAAAATTGTGTTTTCCTGCCACAACCCATATCATTTCAACGGCTGTAGCACTCAGAATGTATCTTTCCTCCTTACTTACGCCAGGAAGTCAGCTCACCACGATATAAGTCGAAAATGTCAACAAAATTGAACTTTCCAGCCAGATTCTGTAGCATTCCGACGGCTATATCACGCCAATTGAATCTTTCCTCCTTATTTATGCAACAAAGTTAG
>NW_016962870.1:0-999 GCF_001483705.2 Eufriesea mexicana
GGATTTTTGCGCTCTGCTGTGCTCTGGTATATTCTGCTTGGAACTAGGAGGCCAGAAATAGCGCTCTCAGAGGTAAGGCTGAGTTATGATACGTTAGGACATGTTACATTTGGTGAAGTTAGGATAGAACAGTCGAGACTTTTGTACCATACACTGCCATCCGCGGATTCCTGCGATCTACGGCGACCTAGCACATCCTCCTTGGCTATGTGGAGGCCAGAAATAGTTGTTTCGGCATGTTAGGTTGTGTTTAGCTACGTTTGCTTATGTTACGTTTGGTTAGGTTGGGATAGAATAGCTTAGACTTTTGTGCCATACGCTGCTATTCGGTGAACTTCGGAGCTCTACTGAGCTCTAATATGTTCTTCTTGAATCTGTGGCGGCCAGTAATAGTAGTCCCGGCAAGTTTGTTTGATTTAGGTTACGTTTCGTTCGGTCAGGTTGGGTGAAGCTCGGTAGGTTAACTTAGACTTTCATTGACATACAATGCTCCTGAGAATATTTCTGCGCTTTACTCTGCTCTACTATTTTACGCTTAGCCATGGGAATGCCAGTAGCATTCGTCTCGGCACGGTAGGTTCAGCTACGTTACCTTTGGCTAGTTTAGGTTGGTTAATTTCGGTAAGTTCAGGTTTTACTTTCGTGCCATACACGGTTGTCCGTTGAATTTCTGCGCTCGACTGCGCTCTACTATATTCTGGTTTCCTTTGTGGATGCCAGCAATAGTGGCCTTGTCATGTTGTGTTGGGCTTGGTTACTCTAGGTTACGTTGCGTTTGGCTAGGTTAGGATAGGACTCGTTTTCTTTTATGCTGTACATCGCTTTTCGTTGTGCTTCTGCGCTCTAATGTACTAAAATACGCTTCGCCTGGCACTGGGGTAGCCAATAACAGTGGTCGCGGCACGTAAGGTTGAGTAATGTTACGTTACATTAGGTTAGATTAGGCAGGCTGGTTGGGATTCCTCCGACTTTTGAGCTGTAAACCGCCATTCGATGGAT
>NW_016962871.1:0-801 GCF_001483705.2 Eufriesea mexicana
TATTATATAGTATAGTTTTGGAACCAAGTAACGTATTATAATGATATTGAACTTATATGAATTGGTAGACATCGAGAAATATATATTTGCAAAAAAAGTCAATATTTTATTTTCTATCATTTTGTTCAGTATGATAAACTTTGAAACACGCCCCAATATGCATTGCAGGCTGATTTGTGCACGTTTGAGTCCCGTTTTCTTTCTCCCATAGCGGGAATAATCAGTTTATTATTTAGTCTATTGTACATCGTGAGCACACTTCTAACGTTCTCTTCTGACGTAAAACCCGCAGACATCTTTTTTATATATCTTAGTAATTTTACCATATTTTGATTTGATTTCTTGTGTCATTTCAAGAGGAAACTCCAGGGAAACATGCATTCCTCAAGAAGTTGTGCTGGAATAAGTTGATTCCCAGTAATCGCTAATAAATTTTAATGTCCCCCCAGAGGGGACATCCGAGTGATATGCTAGAATTACGATGTCCCCTGAGAGGGGACAACGGAGTGCAAAGGGTTAACATTCGATGGGAGTTAGGGGTTAGGCGAACCGCGTCGCGTACCCTCTTGACACCCTCTCAGGAGTCGGGTACAGCTGCAGATATGTCTTAGAGGGATGGGTCAGACTTTTAAGAGAAGCATTAGAAGAAACATATACCTTCCTGGAGAAATAAAAGACTTTAAAAGAGAATATATATGCAGGATATTTTTTGACTTCCCCAGGTATAGAGGCCCCGTTAGACGAGCCTGGGGAAGTTGGGGCCAGGCCATGCGAGGTAGCCTCGCTCAACCCCGGTTTTCC
>NW_016962872.1:0-1043 GCF_001483705.2 Eufriesea mexicana
GCAGTGGCCGCGGCACGTTATGTTTAGTTAGGCTTCATTCGTTTGGTGTATGTTTGCCTGCGGTATGTTTGTGTAACTATAACTTTTGTGATGTACACTGCTGTTCGTGGGATTTTTGCGCTCTAGTGTGCTCCAGTACGTTCTGCTCGGCTCTCGAGAGGCCAAAAGTGGTGGTCTCAGAACGTTATGGTAAGCTGGGCTATGATTGGTTAGGATAGATTAGGTCAGGTATGGTTAAGATATATTTGACTTTTTCGCTATGGACTGGAATGCGGAGGATCTGGACGCACTACTGTGTTCTAGTAAGTTCTGCTTGCCTCTGTGGGGGCCAGCAATAGTTGTCTCGTCATGTTAGGTTGAGTGTGGTTACGCTTGGTTATGTAACGCTTGGATGGTTAGGAGAGGCTACTTCGACTTCTGTGAGTACATTAATATGCGGTGCATTTCCGCGCTCTATATTGCTCTACTATACTCCGCTCGCCTCTGGGGAGGCTAGGAGTTGTGATCGTAGCACGTTAGCATGTGTTAGGTTACGTTCGGCTTCTGGTTCGTCTGGGTTATGCTTGGATAGGATAGCGTTGACTTTCACACTGTACCCAGTTATGTTGTGGATTTCTGTTATCTACTGTGCTATAACATGTCCTGCCTGGCTTTGGGTAGGCCAGCAATATTTGCCTCGTCACGCTGTCTTGACTTACACTACGTTTGGTTATGTTAGATTAGGTCAGTTAGGTAAGTACATGTTTGACTCTTGTGCGATACACAGCTATGCGGTGGATTTCTGCGTTCTGATGTGCCCTAGTATATTCTGCTTGGCTCTGGGGCCAGTAATTGTGGTCCCGTCGTCTTTGGTTGGGCTATATTACGTATGCTTATATCACGTTTCGTTATGTTAAGACAGGGTGGCATTTATTTTTGAGTTATACACTGCTATGCGGTGGATTTCTGCCCTCTAGTGTGCTCTGGTATCGTCTGCTTGCCTCTAGGAAGCCCAGCAACACTGGTTTCGTCAAGTAATTTTATGATACACTACGTTTGGGTTG
>NW_016962873.1:0-589 GCF_001483705.2 Eufriesea mexicana
GCAGGGTAAAATGGAACGCTGAAATGGTCGGAATAACAGTGTATAGCACAAAAGCGAGAGCGATCCTAATCAAGCCTAACCAAACCTAACCTAACCGAACGAAGTATAGCTCAACCTAACGTGCCTAGACCACTGTTGCTGGCCTCCCCAGAGCAAAGCAGAACACATTAGAGCACACAAGATTGCAGGAATCCACCGAAGACGAGCGTACAGCGCAAAAGTCAAAGCCATGCCAACCTAACCTAGCTTAACCAACCCAACCCAGCTTAACCTAACTCAACCCATCGTGCTACGACCGCCATGGCTGTCCTCCCTGGAGTCGAGTAGAGTCTAGTAGTGTAGAGTTGAGCAGAGGAATCCTCCGAATAGCAGTGTATAGCATAAAGGTCAAAGCCAGGCGAACCAAACTTAACCTGACCTAACATAACGAAATGTAACCTAACCCTATCTATCAGGCCGCGACCGCTGTTACAGGCACCGCAGAGTCAAGCAGAGTTTAGTAGAGTGCAGTAGTGCGCAAATGGCACCCAAATAGTAATGTATAGCAGAAAAGTCAATGTTAACCTTCCCTAACCGGACCTAACCTGAC
>NW_016962874.1:0-1909 GCF_001483705.2 Eufriesea mexicana
TGGAAAATTTAATTTTATTGACATTTTCGACTAATATCGTGGTGACCTCACTTTCTTGCATATATAAGGAGGGAAGATTCTACTGCCGTGCTATAGCCATTGCAGTGCTATAGAATCAGGCTGGAAAATTCAATTTTATTGACATTTTGTACTAACATCGTGGTCAGCTAACCATATTGTATAAATAAGGATGAAATATTCTATTGGCGTACTATAGCCATTGCAATGCTATAGAATATGGCTGGAAGATTCAACTTTATTGACTCTTTCCACTAATATCGTGCTGGGATAACTGTCTTGCATAAATAAGGAGGGAAGATTCTACTGGCGAGCTATAGCCACTGCAATGCTACCCAATATGCCTGGAAAATACTTTTTTAATTTTATTGACATTTTCGACTAATATCGTGGTGAAATAACATTCCTGCATAAATAAAGATGAAATATACTATTGGCGTGCTATAGCCATTGAAATGCAGTAGAATCTGGCTCGAAAAATCAATATTATTGACGTTTTCGACTAATATCGTGGCGACATATCTTTCTTGCATATATAAGGAGGATAGATTCTACTGGCGTACTATAGTCAATGCAATCCTATAAAATCTGGCTGGAAAATTCAGTATTACAGACGTTTTCGACTAATATCGTTGTGGGCTAGCTTTCGTGCATAAATAAGGGGGACGGATACCAGTGGCGTGCTATAGCAACTACAATGCTATAGAATCTGGCTGGAAAATTATATTTTCTTGACATTTTCGACTTATATCGTGGTGAGCTATCTTTCTTGCATAAATAAGGAGGAAAGAATCTATTGGCGCCATGTACCACCTGCAATTCCATAGAATCTGCTTGCAGAATGCAATTTTATTGACATTTTCGACTAATATCGTGGTGAGCAAGCCCACTTGCATAAATAGGGATGAAATATACTATTGGCGTGGTATGGCCATTGTAATGCTAAAGAATCTGCCTGGAAAATTCAATTTTATTGACATTTTCGACTAATATCATGGTGACCTAACTTTCTTGCATATATACGGAGGAGAGACACTACTGGCGTGCTATAGCCACTGCAATGCTATAGAATCTGTATGGAAAACTCAATTTTATTGACATTTTCGACTGATATCGTGGTGAGATAACTTTCTTGCGTTAGTAAGGAGGGAAGATAACATTGGCGCGCTATAGCCACTACAATTCCGTAGAATCTGCCTGGAAAATTCAATTTTATTGACAATTTCGTCTAATATCGTGGTGAGCAAACCCACTTGCATAAATAGGGATGAAAGATTCTATTGGCGTGCTGTAGCCTTGGCAATCCTATAGAATCGGGCTGGAAAATACAATTTTCTGACATTTTCGACTAATATCGTGGTGACCTAGCTTTCTTGGGTATATAAGGAGGAAAGATTCAAGTGGCGTGCTGTAGCTATTGCAATGCCATAGAATCTGGCTGGAAAATTCAATTTTATTGACATTTTCTACTAACATAGCTGTCAGCTAACCTTCTTGTATAAATATGGACGAAACATACAAATGACGTGCTACAGCCATATCAAAGGTGTAGAATCTGGCTGGAACACACGATTCTATGGATATTTTCGTCTAATATCGTGGTGAGCTACCTTTCCTGCATTAATAATGAGGAAAGATTCTAGCGGCGTGCTGTAGCCATTGCAATGCTATAGAATCTCTCTGGAAAATTCAATTTTATGGACATTTTCAACTATCATCGCGGTGAGCTACATTTCCTGCATAAATAATGAGGAAAGATCCTATTGGCGTGCCATAGCCATTGCAATGCTAAGAATCTGTCTGGAAAATTAAATTTTATTGACATTTAAGACTAATATCGTGGTGAGCTATCTTTCTTGCATAAATAAGGAGGAAAGAATCTATTGGCGAC
>NW_016962875.1:0-960 GCF_001483705.2 Eufriesea mexicana
AACCAACAGAACATAGCCGAACCTAGCCTAGCTCAACATAACTTGCCTGGAGCGTTATTGCTGCCCTCCGCGCAACCAAGCAGGACATACTAGGGCACAGTAGATTGCAGAAATCCACCGAATAGCAGTGTACAGCCCAAAAGTTCAAGATATCCTGCACAAGCTTAGCCTAATCCAGACTAACCGAACGTAACCCGTATCAACATAGCGCGCCGAGATAACACATGCTGGCCTTCCCAGGGCCAAGCCGAAAGCACTGAAGGGCGCTGAGATCCACCTAATAGCAGAGTATAGCATTAAAGTCAAAGCCATCGTCTCCTAACATGACCAAACCTAACATAACCAAACGTAGCATAACTGAGCCAAACGTGCCGAGAACACTATTGCTGCCCTTCCTTGTGCCGAGCTAAAAATAATGGAGCAATGCGGGGCGCAGAAATTATTCGAATAGCAGGCAATAACACTAATGTCAGAGCTAACCTCTCCTAACATAAGCAACCGTAACGCAACCAAACATAGACAGACAATAACACTAATGTCAGTGCTAACCTCTCCTAACATAAGCAACCGTAACGCAACCAAACATAGCCTAAATCATGGTAACTTGCCGGGAACGCTATTGCTGCCCTCCCCAGAGCCAAGCAGGACGTACTAGGGCACAGTAGAGCACAGAAATCCACCAAATAGCAGTGTACAGCACAAAAGTTATAGCGAACCCAACTAAACCTGGCCTAACACTTTCTATCCGAACGCAACCTGTCCCAACGTAACGTGCCGAGGCCACTATTTGTAGTCGTCCCAGAGTCAAGCTGAAAATATTAGAGCACCGAATGCAGCAGAAGTCAACCTAACAGCAGACTATAGCATTAGAGTCAAAGCTATCCTCTCATAACCGAACCAATCGTAATACAGCGATCGCAACATAACTCAACCTATCGCACCGCGACCACCATTGCTGGC
>NW_016962876.1:0-664 GCF_001483705.2 Eufriesea mexicana
ACGACTATAGCACGCCAATTGTGTCTCTCTTCCTTATTTGAGCCAGAAAGATAGCTCACCACGGTATTAGTCGAAAATGTCAGTAAATTTGAAATCTCCAACCATATTCAATGTCATTGCAATAGCTATAGCACGCCGATAGAATCTTTCCTCCTTATTTATGCAGGAAAGTTAGCTCACCACCATATTATTCGAAAATTTAATAAAATTGAAATTTCCACCTAGATACTATTGAAGCTATAGCACGCCAATAACATCTACCCCCCTTGCTTACGCAAAAAAGGTAGATCATCACGATATTAGTCGAAAATTTCCATAAAATTGTATTTTCCAGCCAGACACTATAGAAAAACAATGGCTATAGCAGGCCAATAGATTGTACCCTTCTTATTTTTGCAAAAAAGTGTGCTCACCACGATATTAGTCGAAAATGTCAATAAATTTTTTTTTTCGAGGAAGAGTCAGTAGCATTGCAATGCCTATAGCTCGCTAATAGAATCTACCCTCCTTATTTATGCAAAAAGACAGCTCACCACGATAATAGTCGAAACTGTCAATAAAATTGAGCTTTTCAGCCATATTCTATGGCATTGCAATGGCCATAGCACGCCAATAGTATCTTTCCTCCTTATTTATGCAAGAAAGGCTGCAAACTACGATGTTA
>NW_016962877.1:0-1192 GCF_001483705.2 Eufriesea mexicana
ATATCCATACATCCGTGCATGCGTCAATCCATACCACAATCCATTCACACATCCATCCATCCACACATCCATCCGTCCATACATCATTGAACCCATACATCTATCCACCCAAACATACATCCATCCACATATCCGTCCTTCCATACATAAATCCATCCATAAATACAACCATATAAACACCCATTCATCCATACAGCCATTCATCCATCCATCCATCCGGCCATCCATACATCCATCCACACTTCCTTCCATCCACCCGTCCATTCATCCACTCAAACATCCATACGCCCATACATCCGTACATCCATTCATTCGTGCATCCATACATCCATACATACATACATCCATACATCCATACATCCATACATCCACACATCCAAACATTCATAATTACAAACATCCATACATACATCCATTTAAACATCCATCCATCCACACATCTGTATATCCACACATCCATACATCCATAAATATTAGCATCCTTACTGCCATCCATCGATACCTCCATCCATCTAAATATCCTTACATATATATATCCATATATCCATACATCGGTGCATCCGTCAATCCATACCTCAATCCACTCACACATCCGTCCATCCAAACATCCAGCCGTCCATTCATCCACGCACCCATTCATCTGTCAGCCCAAACATCCATCCATCCATATATCCATCCATAAATATATCCATCCAAACATCCACTCATCCATCCATACATCCATCCACTCAATCATACATCCATAAATGCATCCTCCCATACATACGTCCATCCATACATCCATACATATATCTCTACATGCATCCATACGTTCATCCATACATACATACATCCCTACATACATCCATACATCCAGACATCCATATATCCATAAATCCAACAATCCGTACTTCCATCCATCGATACATCCATCCATTCATACATCCATACATACATCAATACGTACATCCATTCATCCATAGATCCACACATACATACATCCATACATCCACACATCCGTACATCCATACACTCGTACATCAATACATCCATACATCCACACATACATACATCCACAAATCCGTCCAACCATACATACATATATACATACATACATAAACCCAAACACACATCCATACATACATCCACGCATACATCCACACATACATCCATACACACATCCATACATACATCCATAGATATATCCATACAT
>NW_016962878.1:0-695 GCF_001483705.2 Eufriesea mexicana
TGTTCCATACATCCATAGATCCATACATCGATAGATCCATACATCCATCCATCCATACATCAATGCACCAATCCATCCATCTATCCGTCCATACATCCATACAACAATCCATCCATCCACACATCCATACATACATCAATACATACATCCATACATACACCAATACATTTGTCCATACATACATCCATAGATTCATCTTTCCATACATCCATTCATACATGTATACATACATCCAGCTGAACATCCATTCATACATCCATGCATACATCCACCCGTCCATGCAGCCATCCATCCATACATACATCCATCGGTACTTCCATCCTTCCATACGCCCATCCATTCATACGTCCATCCATCCATACATCCATCATTCCATACAGCCACACATACATACATCCACACGTCCATACATCCATAAACGCATCCATTCGTTCCCCCATCGTTCGGTACATCCATCCATCTATACATCCATACGTATATAAACCCATACATCCATAAGTCCGTACATTCGTCCATCCGTACCTTAATCCATCCAAACATCCACCCATCCATAAATCCATCGATCCATACATTCTTCCATCCATACATCCATCCATCAATCCATCCATCCTTCCATGCATCCATACATATTGCAATACACAGATCCATACATACACCCATACATCCAACCACATATAAACCCATCCATAAATCCT
>NW_016962879.1:0-231 GCF_001483705.2 Eufriesea mexicana
CCTGTGCAATGGCCGCGGCAAGTTACTGTGTGATATGTTACGTTTGGTTTGGTTAGTTATGGTTGAGGTTAGGTTTGGATGACTATGGCTTTTGTGCTATACATTGCAATGCGGTGGATTTCTGCGCTCTGATCTGCTGTATTATAATCTGCTTGGCGTAGGGGAGGTCAGCAATTGTGGCCTCGACACGTCAGGTTGCGCTAGGCTACGTTTGGATATGTTACGTGTGGT
>NW_016962880.1:0-420 GCF_001483705.2 Eufriesea mexicana
TCTCTGCACGATTGGTTGTATTTGGTTGCGTTTGTTTCTGTTTCGTTTGGCTAGATTAGGATATGGTGACCTTGATGATTGGGCCATACACTGCTATTCGGTGGGATTCTGATACCTATGTTGCTAAACTACACTCCGTTCGACCCTGATGTGGCCAGAAGTAGTGTTCGTGGCACGGTAGGCTGTGTCAGGTTGCGTTCGGTTAGGCTAAGCTGCGCTATGTTTTGTAATGAATGCTTCGGCCTTTGTGCTATACACTGTTACTGGTTGGATTTCTACGCGCTACTGTGCTGTTATATGCTTTGCTCGGCTCTGGGTAGGCCAGCAATAGATGATTCGGCTCGTTACGCTCAGATGGTCTACGCTAGTTTGAGTTAGGTAAGGTCAGGTAAGGTTAGGGTGTCTCTGACGTTTGTGCCC
>NW_016962881.1:0-617 GCF_001483705.2 Eufriesea mexicana
TAGTGCACAGAAGAGGGTAGAAATACACGAATAGCAGTGTACGGCACAAAAGTTAGGGCTCTTCTGCACAAACTTAGTCCAACCCTGTCCAGCCGAACGTAACCTGACAAAGCATAAAGTGACGAGGCCACAATTGCTGGCCGTCCCAGATCCAGGCTGAAAACATTGGAGCACTGTAGGTCGTAGTTTCCACCTAATAGCAGTCTAAGGCACTAAAGTCAAAGCTATCCTCTCCACACCCAACCAAACGTAAAGTGACCAAACGTAGCCTAACACAACCTAAAGCTCCGCGACCACTACTGCTGGCTTCCCCAGAACCAAGCAGAACACGTTTGTGGAACGTAGAACGCAGACGTCCATAGAATTGCAGCGTATATCAGAATAGTCTGAGCAAACCAACCCTAGCCCAAACCATAAACTGAACATAGACAATCATAGCCTAACTCAAACTATCATGCCGAGACCGTTATTGCTGCCCTCCCCAGAGACAAGCAGGAACAACATAGCCTAACTCAAACTATCATGCCGAGACCGTTATTGCTGCCCTCCCCAGGGACAAGCAGGAGATACTAGAGCACAGTAGAGCGCAGACATGCACCGAATAGCAGTGTTCTGCA
>NW_016962882.1:0-337 GCF_001483705.2 Eufriesea mexicana
ATGTCAATAAAATTGAATTTTCCAGGAAGATTCTATTGCATTGCAATGGCTATAGCACGCCAATAGTATCTATCCTACTTATATATACGAGAAAGTTATCTCATCACCATATTAGCCGAAAATGTCAATAAAACTGAATTGTCCAACCATAATCTTTATCATTGCAACGTCTACAGCACGCCAATAGAATCTACCCTGCTTACTTAGGCAAGAAAGATAGCTCACCACGATAATAGTCGGAACTGTCAACAGTATTGAACTTTCGGGCCAGATCCTATGGCATTGCAAAGCCTATTGGCACGCCAATAGTATCTTTCCTCCTTACCTATGCAAGGAA
>NW_016962883.1:0-979 GCF_001483705.2 Eufriesea mexicana
TACAGGCAGGCCAGAAATAGTGGTGGAGGCACGTTACGTTTAGTTTGGTTACCTTTGGTAATGATTCGGTTGGTTACGTTAGGATAGGGTTACTTCAACCTTTGAGCTTCACCCCGCTTTCCGGCGAATTTCTCCATCCGACTGCTCTCTAATATGCACTGCTTTGCCTCGGGGATGACAGAAATTGTGGCTGCGGCATGTAAGGTTGGAATAGGTTGCGTTTGTTTAGTTCACGTCAGCATGGGTTAGCTACGGATTTCTTTGACATCTCTGCTGTACACTGCGATCCTATGGATTTCTGCGCCCTACTCCCCTCTAATATTTTCTGTGTGGCGCTGGGGTTGCCAGCAAGAGTCATCGAGGCACGTTAGGTTGAGTAAAATTACGTTTGGCTAGATTAGATTACGTTTTTTAGGTTGGTATGGCTTCGACTTTTGTGATACATGCTGCTATTCGGTGGATTCCTGCTCTCTGCGTTGCTCTACTATTATCTGCTCGACCCTCGAATAGTGGTCGCGGCAAGCTATGTAGAGCTTGGAAATTTCAGGATACGTTAGTGAGGATTAGGTTTAGGTGTCTTTGACTCTTCCTCTGTACACCTCGATTCTATGGATCTCTGCGCTCTACTCTCCTCTAGTATATTCTGCACGGCTCTCGGGAGGCCAGCAATGGTGGTAGCGGCACCTTAGTTCGAGTATGATTACGTTTGGTTAGGCTAGGTTAAGTTGGGTTGAGCTGGTATACCTTTGACGTTCGCGCTACCCACTTCTGTTCCATGCACTTCTGCGCCCTACTGTGCGCTATCTCACTCCGCTTGCATCCGCGGACTTCAGGAATAGTGGTCGCGGCACGTTAGGTTGTGCTAGGTTACTCTTGATTGGGCTATGTTATGCCAGATTTGGTCAGTATAGCTTTTACTTTCGTGTTACACACTGTCATTCGGAGGAATCCTGCCCTCTACTGTGCTCTACACTAATCT
>NW_016962884.1:0-593 GCF_001483705.2 Eufriesea mexicana
TATAGGTTAGGACAAGGTAGCCCTGGCTTTATGTCGTACACTGCGTTTCGGTTGATTTTTACGCGCTACACTGCTCTACTACACTCTGCTATACTCTGGGGATGCCAGTAATAATGGTCGCTGCACGTTATGTTGAGTTAGGTCAAGCTTGTTTATGACAGGTTAGGCTAGAACAAGAGAGGGTATCTTTGACTCTTGTGCCATGCACTGCTGTTCGGTGTACTTCTGCGCTCTACTGTTCTCTAATTCGCTCTGCCTGGCTCCTGGGTCGCCGGCCATAGTGGTCTCGTCTCGTTAGGTTTAGTTGGTCTACGTTTGGTTCGGTCAGGCTAGGTCATGCAAGGTTAGGGTGTATTTGACATTAGTGCTATTCGCTGCTATTTGGTGGCTTTCTGCGCTCTACAGTGTTCTATTGTATTCTGCATGGCTCTGGGGACTCCAGTAATAGTGGTCTCGTCCCGTTACGTTTTGTTAGGTTACGTTCGGTATTGCGTTTGGACAGGTTAGGAACGGTTAGCTTCTACTTTTGAGCTATACACTGCTAGTCGCTGGTTTCCTGCTCTCTTTGTTGCTCTACTATACTCTGCTCGACT
>NW_016962885.1:0-233 GCF_001483705.2 Eufriesea mexicana
TGCTATTGGCGTGCTATACCCATTGGACTGCTGAGGAATCTTGCTGGAAAATTCAATTTTATTGACATTCTCGACTAACACGATGGTGAGCTCACTTCCTTGCGTCAGTAAGGAGGAAAGATGCTTTTTGAGTGTTATAGCCATTGCCATGATATAGATTATGGCTGAAAATACAATCATAGTGACATTTTCGACTAATATCGTGGTGAGCTAACTTTCTTGCACTAGTAAGG
>NW_016962886.1:0-494 GCF_001483705.2 Eufriesea mexicana
CAGTTTGTGTTAGGATGCGTTTGGTTAGTTTTGGTAAGGTTAAGTTTGGTTAGGGTACCTTTGTCTTTCGTCCTATACACTATTGTTAGGTGGATTTCCGTGATCCACTGTGCTCTACTACATTCTGCTTTGCTTCAGGGAGGCCAGGAGCATTGTCCGTGGCACGTCATGGTGGGTTATGCTGCGTTTGGTTATGTCAGATTAGTTCAGGTTAGGTTGAGATATAATCGGATTATGTGCTATTCGCTGCATTGCGGTGGATTTATGCGATCTACTGTGCCCTATTTCATTCTGCTTGTCTCTGTGGAAGCCAGCAATAGTGGTCTCGTCATTTTAGGTTGAGTTAGGCTTTGTTTCGTTGGATTAGGTCAGATTAAGATCGGTCAGGTTAACTTAGACATTAACTTAGACGTTCGTGCTGTACGCTACTCTTCGGAGTATTTTTGCGACGTACTGTGCTCTACCGTATTATGCTTAGAACTGGAGATGCTACC
>NW_016962887.1:0-950 GCF_001483705.2 Eufriesea mexicana
AGAATAACCTATGTATACATCAGTTATGGCTGCTGATATATACAATACCCAGTACGGTGGCTGCTACGTCCCCCGATAAGTGACTATCGCCGTTGCATTAATCTGCTCAGTGACTGCATAAATTGCAAAGCAAATTTAGCGTAGTCGATTTATAGTACGGTTATGGCTAGGGATTTGTCCAATTGATATTACGGTTTTATATACGTCCATCGAAAAATCGCTGCTGCTCTTGGATTAACCTGTACAGTGGCGAATTACGTTCTATATTAAATCTACAATGGCAAAAGGCACATGCGTCATAACGCGAGATGAGGGCAACTGACACAACAGTCCTGAACTCAGCCATCGTCACATTCCTGCCGCCAATGGGTTAATCTGTCCACTGACGACTGAAATTCTACTGTAGTTCTAGATCAATCTACGTATGCATCCGCTATAGCTAGAGATATTTGCATTTCACACTACTGCAGTTGGTTCATCCACAAATACGGCACTGTAACCATTAGATTAATCTGACCAGTGACGGTTTCTATTCCACAGTCATCCTAGAATTTCCAACGTATGCATTCGATATTGCTAGAGATATCAACAAATCGCAGCACGGTAGCTAGAACACCATCAGTAGAGTATTGCAGAAGTTGTATTAACATGTTCAATAATGAATTCTGTTCTATGGCAGTTCGGGAATGACAAAAGGCAGAACCATCATCGTTCGAGACATTAACAATAGAGTAAACAGTACTTAGTGCAGCCATCATCAGTGTACTTATGCCTTTGAATTAATCAGTTGATCGAATTTCCGCAGTAACTCTCGAGTAATCAATGCGTACATCAGTTATGGGCAGAGATATTTACAAATCCCAGTTCGGAACAAATTCTGTCAATCAGGAGAGTATTGCAGCTGTTGTTTTGACCTGTTCAATAATGATTTCTGTTCTATAGCAATTCCA
>NW_016962888.1:0-514 GCF_001483705.2 Eufriesea mexicana
AAAGTTAGGTCACCAGAATATTAGCCGAATATGTCAATAAAATTCGTTTTTGCAGCCAGATTCCATAACATTGCATTGGATGCATCGCGCCAATAGGATATTTCTTCCTTATTTATGCAAGAAAGTTAGCTCACCACGATATTAGTCGAAAATGTCAATAAAACTGAATTTTCCAGCCATATTCTATAGGATTGCAGTGACTATAGTACGCCTGGAGGACCTTTCCTCCTTCTATATGCATGAAAGGTAGGTCACCACGATAGTAGTCGATAATGTCAATAAAATTGAGTTCTCCCTCCAGATTCTGTAGTATTACCATGGCTATAGCACACCAATAGTATATTTCACCCTTATTTATGCAAGAAAGATAGTTCACCACGACATCAGTCGAAAATCAGTCGAAAATGTCAATAAAAATGAATTTTCCAAACCGATTCTATAGCATTGCAACGGCTATTGCACGACAATAGTTTATTTCCTCCTTATTTATGCAAGAAAGTTAGCTCACCACGAT
>NW_016962889.1:0-256 GCF_001483705.2 Eufriesea mexicana
CCTCTAATATGTCCAGCTTGACACTGGGGATGACAGCAATAGTGGTGTCGGCACTTTATGCTTGGATAGGCTACGCTTGGTTATGTTACCTTTGGATAGGTTACGACAGGATAGCTTTGCCCTTGTGATGTACACTGAGTGATGGTGGATTTCTGCACTGTAATGTGCACTAATATGCCCTGCTTGCTTCTGCGGAGGACAGCTATAGTGGTCTCGGGACGTTACGTTGAGATAGATTACGTTCTGTTATGCTGCG
>NW_016962889.1:405-944 GCF_001483705.2 Eufriesea mexicana
CATTAGGCTAGGTTAAGTTTGGTTACGGTGACTTTGACTATTGTGCCATACACTGCTATTCCGTGGATTTCTGCACTCTGGTGTGCTCCAGTATATTCGGCTTGGATATGGCGTGGCCAAGAGTAGTGGCCTCGGCACGTAAGGATGAGTTATGTAGTGTTAGGTTGTGCTACGTTTGGTAAAGTTAAGATAGAATAGCTTTGATTTTTGTGCTCTACACTGCTGCTCGGAGGATACATGCTCTCCACATTGCCCTAATATGATCAGCTTGTCTCTTGGAATCCTGCGATATTTTCTCGGCACGTCATGCTCAGATAGGCTACGTGCGGTTAGGTTGCGTTTAGTTGGATTTGGATCGGCTAGCTTTGACTTGTCTGCTGTACATTGCGAATCTATGGATTTCGGTGCTCTGCTCTCCTCCAATCTGTCGTGCTTGGCCCTGCGTAGGGCAGCAATAGACTCCTCGCCACCTTAGATTGAATTAGGTTACGTATGGTTATGACACGATAAGATAGGTTAGGTTATGGTAGCTTTGACTT
>NW_016962890.1:0-498 GCF_001483705.2 Eufriesea mexicana
TAGTCGAAAATGTCAATAAAATTGAATTTTCCAGCAAGATTCTATAGCATTGTAATGCCTATAACATGGCAACAGAATCTTCCCTCCTGATTTATGGAACAAAGTTAGCTTACCACCATATTATTCGTAAATGTCAATAAAATTGATTTTTCCAGTCAGATTCTTCGGCATTGCAATGCCAATAGCAGGCCAATAGCATCTTTCCGCCTTATTTACGTAAGAACTATAGCTCACTAAGATATTAGTTGAAAATGTCGATAAAATCGAAAATGCCAGGCACATTCCATATCGCTGCAATGGGTATAGCACGCCAAAAGGATCTTTCCACCATACTTATGCCAGGAAGCTAGCTCACCACGATATTAGTCGAAAATGTCAATGAAATTGAATTTTCCAGCAAGATTCAAATGTAGCATTGCAATGGTAATATCACGACAATAAAATCTTTCCTCCTTATTTATGCAAGAAAGTTAACTCGCCACGATATTAGTCGAAAAT
>NW_016962891.1:0-607 GCF_001483705.2 Eufriesea mexicana
TAAAATTGAATTTGCCAGCCAGATTATATAGCAATGCAATAGCTACAGCACGCCAGTAGAATCTTTCCTGCTTATATACCCATGAAAGCTAGGTCACCACGATATTAGTCGAAAATGTCAATAAAACTCAATTTTCCATCCAGGCGCTATAGCAATGCAATGGCTATAGCCCGCAAATAGAGTCTTTGACCCTTATTTATGCATGAAAGTTAGCTCACCACGATACTAGACGAAAACGTAAATAAAATTGTATTTTCTAGCCAGATTCTATAGCATTGCAATAGCTACAGCACGCCAGTAGAATCTTTCGTCCTTATATATCCGAGAAAGCTGGGACACCACGATATCAGTCGAAAATATCAATAAAAATGTATTTTCCAGCAAGATTCTATAGCATTGCAATGGCTCTTGCGCGCCAATAATATCTATCCTCCTTATTTATGCAAGAAAGTAGGGTCACCACGATATTAGTCGAAAACGTCAGTAAAATTGAATTTTCCAGCCAGATTCTATAGCATTGCAGTAGCTACAGCACGCCAGTAGAATCTTTCCTCCTTATATATCCAAGAAAGCTAGGTCACCACGATATTAGTCGAAAATGTCAATA
>NW_016962892.1:0-754 GCF_001483705.2 Eufriesea mexicana
AATACTATAGAATCTGGCTGGAAAGTTCAATATTATTTACAGTTTCGACTATTATCGTGGTGAGCTACCCTTCTTGCCTAACTAAGCCGGGTAGATTCTATTGGCGTGCCTTAGACATTGCAATGCAGTAGAATCTGGCTGGAAATTTCAATTTTATAGACATTTTCGACTAATATCGCGGTGAGCTAACTTTCATGCATAAGCAAGGAGGAAAGATTATATTGGCAAGCTATAACTATAGCAATGCTATAGAAACTGGCCGAAAAATTCAATTTTATTGACATTTTCGAATAATATTGTGGTGCGCTGCCTTTCTTGCATAAATAAGCAGGAAGGATACTTTTGGCGTGCTATAACCATTGCAATGATATAGAATGTGCCTGGCAGGTCCAATTTTATCGACAGTTTCGACTAATATCGTGGTGAGCTAACTTTGTTGCATAAATAAGGAGTAGAGATACTAGTGATTCTACTGGCCTGCTATAAACATTGCAATGCTATAGAATCGTCCTGGAAAATTCAGTTTTATTGTGATTTTCGACTAATATCGTGGTGAAATGACTTCCATGCATAAGTATGAAGGAAGGATCCTTTTGGAGTGCTATTGGGATTGCAATGTCGTAGAGTCTGGCTGGAAAATTCAATCTTATTGACATTTTTGACTAATATCGTGGAAAGCTAACTTTCTTGCATAAACAAGGTGGAACGAATCTATTGGCGGGCTATAGCCATTTCAATACTATAGAATCTGGAT
>NW_016962893.1:0-238 GCF_001483705.2 Eufriesea mexicana
ACGCTATGCTTAGTTACACAACGTTTGGGTAGGACAGGCTATGTCAGGTTAGGTTAGGGTACGATTTACTTTTGTGCTTTACACTGCTGTGAGGTGGACATCTGCGTTCTACGGCGCTCTAGTACGTTCTGCTTGGCGCTGTGTATTCCAGCAAAATCGGTCTCATCGTGTTAGCTTGGCTTATGTTACGTATAATTACGTTACGTTTGACTAGGTTAGGATACACTACATTGACTTC
>NW_016962894.1:0-623 GCF_001483705.2 Eufriesea mexicana
ACACATCTTTCTCTGTTGATACATATGCTGCCTCTTTTTTATTTCTTGATTCTACGTAATATATATTTCCTCTTCTCATTGCTTTCATTAGAATTTCTTTCCTTTCTTTATGTACCTCAGCTCCATCAATCTGAAACTTAGCAGATTAGTAATAATCAGTGACTTTGATCACTGATATTAATATTTATTTAGATCAGGAATACGACATACCTTTCAATCTCATTGTATTCTCAATATCCTGTTCTCATAAGAGGACATAAGAGGACATCACCTAAATTAATTTTATTCCCTCTTGTCTGCCTAAATCATCTCTCTTTCCTGAATTTTTATTTAATCATCAAATATTTCTATCCTGTATGTCATATGGTTAGCCAACCTAAAATTCAATAGCATATCGTACATTACATATTTTTATTACAGCTTCAATTTTTTCTAACTATAAAATATAATTCTTGATATCTGATGGCTCTACGCTGGTGATATTCAATGAATCCAATTTTTTCTCCTGTTACACGTGCTTGTTTATTTTAACCCAACATTGTCTTTT
This sequence comes from Eufriesea mexicana, assembly GCF_001483705.2. Lineage (NCBI taxonomy): Eukaryota > Metazoa > Arthropoda > Insecta > Hymenoptera > Apidae > Eufriesea > Eufriesea mexicana. The sequence continues at coordinate 548 of NW_016962894.1, forward strand.
TGCAACCAGGTTTTCTAATTGACTTATAATTAACTTACGACTAATTTATAACTAACTTATAACTAACTTACATCTA
>NW_016962895.1:0-202 GCF_001483705.2 Eufriesea mexicana
ACACAAGTGGGTTTGCTCACCACGATATTAGTCGAAAATGTCAATAAAAATGTATTTTCAAACAAGATTCGTTAGCATTGCGACGGCTATAGCCCGCCAATATAGCCTTTCCTCCTTATTTAAGCATGAAAGTTATCTCACCACGATACCAGTCGTAGATGTCAATAAAAATGTATTCTCCAGCCAGATCCTATAGGATTGC
>NW_016962895.1:358-591 GCF_001483705.2 Eufriesea mexicana
TGATGCATGAAAGTTAGCTCACCACGATATTAGTCGAAAATGTCAATAAAATTGTATTTTCAAGACTGATTCTATAGCATTGCAATGGCTCTAGTCCGCCAATAGTGTCTTTCCTCCTTATTTATGCTTGAAAGTTAGCTCACCACGATATTAGTCGAAAATGTCAATATAATCGAATTTTGCTCGCAGATTCTATAGAATAGTAATGGCTATAGCATGCCAATAGAATCTTA
>NW_016962896.1:0-782 GCF_001483705.2 Eufriesea mexicana
TCCACCGCACTGCAGGGTATACCGCAATAGTCGAACATAACGTGACCTAAACTGACATTACATGACCTATCCAAACTTAGTGTAACTAAACACGACGTGACGAGACCAATACTGCTGTCCACCCGGAACCAAGCAGAGCTTATTAGAGCACATTATATCGCAGACATCCAGCGAAGAGCAGGGAAAGGCACAGGTGTCGAGGAAGCCTTTCCTTACCTAGCCAGACGTAACATATCCAATCGTACCTTATACCAACTTAAATGTCGAGATCACTATTGCTGGCCTCGACAGATGCAAGCAGAAGGTAAAAGAGCACATTTCAGCACAGAAACCTTCCGCACTGCAGTGAACAGCACAAAAGCCGTAGACGCCCTAACCCAACCTGACCTAACCAATGCAGCCCAAACGTTGTGCAACTCAATATAACGTGAAGTGACCAATATTGCAGGCCACCCCAGAACATAGCAGAGTGCAGTGGAGCAGAGCAGAACGCAGAAATCCACCGAAAAGCAGTGCAAAGCACAATAGCCAAATTAGCCAATCCTAAGCTGACAAAACCTAGATAAATCAATTGTAGCCCAACTCACCATAACGTTCCGACACCACTATTTTTGGCCTCCCCAGAGCCGAGCAGAACATGATAGAGCACACTAGATCGCAAAAATGCCACGAATGGCAGTGTACATCTCAAAAGTTAATGCTACCCTATCCTTATATAACCAACCCTTTCTTTCCACGCAGGGGAAGTCTTCCACAGATACCCGGAACCCTTAGGGGGGGGG
>NW_016962896.1:1692-2052 GCF_001483705.2 Eufriesea mexicana
CTGTCGGACCCTTCGCCTCAAGGAAGCGGCCCCTTTTTCAGGAGCACCGCCGCCGACAGCGTGTAGGAGACCGTAGATACGGGCCTCTCCCACCGCTTGCAGTTCGAATGGCGGAACACCCGCCAGGACCATCGCCGCCTCGTGGGAAATCGTGCGGTAACTGCGCACGACCCTGATCGCCATCCTGCGAGCGACTCGCCGGAGAATCGCCAGACTGCGCGGACTGGCGACCAGGTCGTTCGCCCAGATCGGAGACCCGTAAGGTGCCACTGAGCGAATGACTCCCGTGTAGAGGCGGCGCACCCTCTCGTCTGGCCCTCCCAGGTTGGGTAGCAGGCGACACAGCGCCACCGCCATACC
>NW_016962897.1:0-236 GCF_001483705.2 Eufriesea mexicana
GACGAATGAATGGTTGTACGGCTGCATGTATGTATGGATATGTGGGTGGATGAAAGTATTGGTGGGCGGGCGAAAGAACGGATGCATGTATGTATGTATGTAAGGGTTTATGTATGCATGTATGTATGGATGTATGTACGGGAGTATGTAGGGATGTATGTATTGATGTATGGATGGATATATGCATGGATGTATGCATGGATGTATGTATGGACGTTTGTATGGATGTTTGTATG
>NW_016962898.1:0-848 GCF_001483705.2 Eufriesea mexicana
TAGATCGCATTAGAGCGCATGTATCCTGCGAATAGCAGTGTATAGCACAAGGGTCGAAGATGTTCTGTCCTAATGTATCCAACCTTAACATAACTCAACCTAACGTACCCCGACCGCTATTGCTGGCTTCCGCAGAGTAGAGCAGAATTTACTAGTGGACAGAAGGGCACAGAGGTCCATGGAATTGCAGCGTATAACACAAAAGTCACATGTATCCGGACCTAACCAAAGCTAACATGACCTAACCAAACGTAGCCTACGTCAAAGTAACGTGCGGCGGCCACTACTTCCGTCCTCCCCAGGGCGAAGCAGAATGTAGTAGAGCGCAGTCGAGCGCAGACACCCACCCAACAACAGTGTATAACACGAAAGTCGAAGCTACCCTTCCTGAAACTAACCCAACATAAACTAACCAAACGCAACATAACCCGACCTCACGTGCCGAGGCCAAAATTGCCTGCACTCCCAGGGCTAACCATAACACAGTAGAGCACAGTACAGCGCAGACATACTCCGAACGTCAGTGTACAGCGAGAAAGTATAACATATCACGGCATAACATTGCCTAACCTAACCTACCCAAACATATTGTAACCAAACATAACGTGACGAGACTAATATTGCTGCTCTCCCAGGGACAAGCAGAGCCTATCGGAGCACAGTGCGCAAAAGTCCACCGAATAGCTGTGTACAGCGCAAAAGGCAAAGTAGCCTATCCTAACCAAACCAAACGTAACACAAGCAAACGTAGCTAGACACAACCTAACATGCCGAGGCCAATATTTCTGGCCTCCACAAGGACAACGAGAATTTACTAGAGCAGAGTAGTGCGCAGGAACCTACCGCAT
>NW_016962899.1:0-476 GCF_001483705.2 Eufriesea mexicana
TATTCACCAGGCTATAACAGATTATAGATTTTCAATATAACTATTGTCTGTCAAGTAGATGGCTGTGCTTGCCATAGGATTGAAGGTGTTGGGTGAACTATTCACCAAGATATAACAGAATATCGATTATGTATAGATATATCATCTGGCAAGTGGATGGCTGTACTTGTCATTGGATTGTAGGCGTTAGGCGATCTATTCACCAAGCTGTAGGAGGTTATAGATGTTGATTAGACCTAATCTGTGACAAGTAGATGGCTGTACATGCCATTGCTTGCAGACGCTACGCGACCTATTAACCAAGCTAGAACAGATTATAGATTTTGAATAGACCAATTCTCTTGCAAGTAGTTGGCTGTAGTTGCCACTGGTTGACGACGTTAGGCGATCTATTCACCAAGCTATAACAGATATTAGATTTTGAATAGACCTAATCTCTGGCAAGTAGATGGCTGTACTTGGTATTGGATTGAAGG
>NW_016962900.1:0-1215 GCF_001483705.2 Eufriesea mexicana
TGTGGTGACCAGAAATAGTGGTCGAAGTGCTTTATGTTGAGAGAGGCTACGTTTGATTGTGTTACGATTATTAATGTTAGGATAGGATTGGCCTTGACTTTGTGCTATACTGTGCATTGCGGCGGATTTCTGCCCTCCACTCTGCTCTAGTATATTCTGCTTAGCACTGGCAAGGTCAGCGACGGTGATCTCGACACATTATGATGAGTCAGGCTGCGATCGGTTAGGTTTTCGTTTGGCTACGTTTGGTAACGACAGTTTTGTCTTTAGTGCTGTAGTCTGCTACGGGTGGATTTCTGCGCCATACAGTGCTCTAATAATATCAGCTTGTCTCTGGGCGGGTCAGCAATAGCGGTCTCGGCTCTTTAGGCTGGGTTATTCTATTTTTGGTTATGTTCTGTTGGTGTGGGCTAGGTTTGGGTAGCTTTGGCTTTTCAGGTATACACGGCGATTATATGGATTTCTGCGTCCAGCTCGCCACTAGTGTGCTCTGCTTGGCCCTGTGGAGGCCAGCAATAGTGGGCGCGGCACGATAGGTTGAGTTGCATTACGTTTGGTAATGTTAGGGTTGGTTAGGTTAGGGGAGGATAGCTTTCACTTTATTGACATAGCCTACTATTAGGTGGATACCTGCGCCATTGAGTGCTCTAGTACCTACAACTTGGCTCTGGGAAGACCAGCAATAGTAGCCTCTGCACATTGCACTCTGTCAGGTTACTTTCGGTTTGGTTCGGTCTGGCTAAGTTTGGTCAAGATAGCTTACCTATTGTGCTGTACACCGCTATTCGGTGTATTCCTGCCCTCTACTCTTCTCTAGTATATCCTGTATCGCTCTGAGGAGGGCAAAAATAGCGTTCTCGGCACGTTAGGTTGTGTCAGGCTATGTTTGGTTATGTTACGTAAGTTTGGGTTAGGCATGGGTAGCTTTGATTTTACTGATATACTGCGATTATACGCTTTTCTGCGCTCTACTCTCAACTAATGCAAATAACGCTTGACCCTGGGACGGCCAGAAATAGTGGTTGCGGCTCGTTAGGTTGAATTAGGTTACGTTTGATTATGTTGCGATTGGTTAGGTTAGGAGATGATAGCTTTCACATTCGTGCTATAGCCTGCTATTAGGTGGACTTTTGCGACCTGCATTGCTCTACTGCTTTCTGCTTTACTCTGGGAAGGAAAAACAATAGTGGTCTCGTCACGTTATTTTGGGACAGG
>NW_016962901.1:0-473 GCF_001483705.2 Eufriesea mexicana
ATAAATAAGGAGGTAGCATCTTATTGGTGCGCTATAGAAATTGCAATTCTATAGAATCTGTCTAGAAAATTCAGTTTTATTGACATTTTCGCCTAATATCGTAGTGAGCTATCTTCCTTGGATAAGTAAGGAGGAAGGATTATATTGGCGTGCAATAGCCATTGCAGTGCTATAGAATCTGGCTGGAAAATTTAATTTTATTGACATTTTCGACTAGTATCGTGGTGAAGTATCGTGGTGATCATGCTTTCCTGCATAATGAAGGAGGAAGGACTCTATTGGCATGCTATAGCAACTGCAATCGTATAGAATCTGCCTCGAAAAATCTATTTTATTGATAATTTCGACTAATATCGTAGTGTGTTAACCTCCTTGCATAAATAAGGGGGAAAGAATCTACTGGAAGGCATGAGCCATTGAAATTCTACAGTGTCTGGATGGAAAATTCAATTTTATTGGCATTTCCCACTAAT
>NW_016962902.1:0-531 GCF_001483705.2 Eufriesea mexicana
CTTGCATAAATAAGGAGGAAAGATACTTTTGGCGTGCTATAACCATTGCAATGATATAGAATGTGCCTGGCAGATTCAATTTTATTGACATTTTCCACTAATATCGTGGTGAACTATCTTTCTTGCGTAAATAAGGCTGAAAGATTCGATTGGCGAGCTATTGCCATTGCAATGCCAAAGAATCTTGCTGGGAAATTCAATTTTATTGACATTTTGCTCTAATATCGTGGTGAGCTGCCTTCCTTGCATAAATAAGGAGGAAAGAAACTTTTGGCGTGCTATAACCATTTCAATACTATAGAATCTGCCTGGAAAGTTCAATATTATTGACAGTTCCGACTATTATCGTGGTGAGCTACCTTTCTTGCCTAAATAAGCCGGGTAGATTCTATAGGCGTGCCTTAGACTATGCAATGCAGTAGAATCTTGCTGGAAATTTCAATTTTATTGACATTTTTGTCTAATATCGTGGTGCGCTGCCTTCCTTGCATAAATAAGGAGGAAAGATACTTTTGGCGTGCTATAACCATT
>NW_016962903.1:0-879 GCF_001483705.2 Eufriesea mexicana
ATTGGCTCCTCCTCCCTAATGTGCTGTAATATACTTTGCTTGGCTACACGGTGGCCGTCAATAACGGTCGCGGCACGTTAGCTTTGGTTAGACTACGTTTCGATAGGATAGGTTGGGCCATGTAGGGTGGGCATCTACGACTTTTGTGCTATACACTGCAATGCGGTGGATTTCTGGGCTCTATTCTACTCTAGTATATTCTGCTTGGCTCTGGGAGTCCGGGAATGGTATCCTCGATATTATGATTTGGGCTACGTTGGGTTATGTTACGCGTGGTTAGGTTAGGACACAGCAGCCTTGACTTTTCTGCTATACATTGCTGTACGGTCATTTCTGCCTTCTACTGTACTCTAATATGTTCTGCTTGGCACTGGGGAGTCCAGAAATATTGGCCTCATCGCGTTATGTTGAGTTACACTACGTTTGGTTAAGTTAGGTTAGGACAGCCTAGCTTGTGGTATCTCCAACCTTTGTGCTATGGACTGCAGTGCATTGTGTTTCTGCGCTCTGCTGAGCTCTAGTGTATTCTTCCCGGCTCTTCGGAGGCCAGCAATATGGTCTCGGCACGTTAGGTTGAGCTGTGTTACGCTCGGGTATACTACGTTTCGTGACGCTAGGATAGGAAAGAATGGGCTTCTGTGCTATACACCGCTATACGCGGAATTCCGCGATTTACTGTGTTCTAATATTTTCTGCTTCGCTCTGGGGAGGCCAGCAACAGTGCTCTCGGCAAGTAACGTCGAGCTAGGTTACGTTTGCTTAGGTCAGGTTAGGACAGTTGAGGTTAGTGTATATTCGATTCCTGTGCTATTCACCACAATGCGTTTGAATTCTGCGCACTACTCTGCTCTAGTACACTCTGCCTGCCCAAGTGGATGC
>NW_016962904.1:0-1304 GCF_001483705.2 Eufriesea mexicana
TTTCACTTCTATTCAAATATACGACTATTGTCGTGGTGAGCCAACTTTCTTGCTTAAATAGGTTGGAAAGATTCTATTGTCGTGCTATGGCCATTGCAGTGCAATAGAATCTAGCTGGAAAATCAAATTTTATTAACATTTCCTCCAAATATCGTGGTGAGCTAACTTTCTTGCATAAATAAGGAGGAAATTTCCGTTGGCTTGCTATGGCCGTTGCAATGCTGTAGAATCAGGCTGGAAGATTCAATTTCATTGACATTGTCGTCTAATATCGGGGTGAACTATCTTTTTTCATAAATAACGAGGAAAGATTCTATTGGCGTGCTATAGCCATTGCAATGCTATAGAATCTCGTTGGATAATTAAATTTCAAATTGACATTTTCGACTAATATCGTACTGAGCTGCTTTCTTACATAAAGAAGGTGGGAAGATACTATTGGCGTGCTATAGCCGTTGCAATGCTATGGAATCTGCATGGAAAATTATATATTATTGACATTTTCGGCTAATATCGCGGTGAGCAAACCTCCTTGCATAAATAAGGCGGACGGATACTTTTGGCGTGTGATGGCCATTGCAGAGCCATAGAATCTGGCTGGAAGATTCAATTTTATTGACATTGTCGTCAAATATCGGGGTGAGCTTACTTTTTTGCATAAAAGAGGAGGAAAGATACTAGTGGCGTGCTGTAGCCATTGCAATGATATGTTATCTGGATGGAAAATCCAATTTTATTAACATTTTCAGCTAATATCGTGGTGAGCTATCTTTCTTGCATAAATAAGGAGGAAAGATACTAACATAAATAAGGAGGAAAGATACTATTGGCGTGCTGTATCCATGGCAATGATATATTATCTGCATGGAAAATTCAATTTTATTGACATTTTCATATAATATCGTGGTGAGCTAACTTTCTTGCATAAATATGGAGGAAAGATTCTATTGGAGAGCTATTGCATTTGCAATGCAATAGAAACAGGCTGGAAGGTTCAATTTTATTGACATTTTCGACTAATATCGTGATGAGCTGACCTCCTTGCATATATAAGGAAGAAGAATACTATTGGCGTGCTATTGCCATTGCAATGCAATATAATCTGGCTGGAAAATCAAATTTTATTAACATTTCCTCCCAATATCGTGGTGAGCTAACTTTTTTGCATGAAGAAGGTGGTAAGGTTCTATTTGCGTGCAATGCCAGTTGCAGTGCTATAGAATCAGGCTGGAAAGATTAATTTTATTGACATTTTCGACTGATATCGTGGTGAGCTAACTTCCTTGCGTAAATAAGGAGGAAAG
>NW_016962905.1:0-563 GCF_001483705.2 Eufriesea mexicana
AAGATTGCTCACCACGATATTAGTCGAAAATGTCAATAAAATTGATCTTTCCTGTCAGATTCAGTTGCGCTGCAACGGCCACATCACTCCAATAGCATCGTTCCTCTTTATTTGCGCAAGAAAGTCCGTTCGCCACGATATTAGTCGAAAATGTCAGTGAAATTGAACTTTCCTCCTTATTCATTCGAGTGTGCTTGCACACCACAATATTAGTCGAAAATGTCTATATAATTGTACTTTCCAGACATATTCTATTGCGTAGCAATGGCTATACCATGCCAACACAGTCTTACCGCTTTATTTATCCGAGAAAGTTTACTCACCACGATAATATTCGAAAATATCAATGAAATTGAACTTTTCAGACAGATTCCGTAGCATTTCGCTCGCTATTGGTCGCCAATAGAAACTTTCCTCCTTATTTATGCGTGAAAGTCTGCTCACCACGATATTAACACGATATTAGTCGTAAATGTTAATGAAATTGAAATTTCCGGTCTGATTCTAATGCATTGCTACGGCTACAGCATGCCAATAGGGTCCTTTCTTCTTATATACTCGGG
>NW_016962906.1:0-525 GCF_001483705.2 Eufriesea mexicana
TAGGCTACGTTCGGTTATGTTAGGCTACGACAGGATAGGTTAGTATATCTATGACTTCTGTCCTATACACTAATATCTGGTGGTCTTCTGCGCTCTAATGTGCTCTTGTGTTGAGTCAGAGTCTTGTGTTGTGCGTAGATAAGACTCTCGTGGCACACACTGATATTCGGTGAACTTCTACGCTCTACTGTGCTCAACAATATTCCACTTGGTCATAGGGAGTCCAGCAATTGTGTTCGCGGTACGTTAGGTTGACTTATGTTTCGTTCGGTTTTGTTAAGTTCGGATGTATTAGTACCGGATAGCTTTGACTTTTGTGCTATACGCTGCTCTTCGGAGGACTTCTGCTTTCCAGGGTGTTCTAATATCTACTGCTTGGCTCTGCGGAGGCCAGCGATAGTGATCCCGACACGTTAGTTTATGATGGTTACGTTTGGCTAGGTAAGGTTATGCCAGGTTTGATTAGGACGTCCTCGGTTTTTGTGATGTTCACTGCAATGCGGTGGGTTTCTACGCTCCTCTGTG
>NW_016962907.1:0-627 GCF_001483705.2 Eufriesea mexicana
GTTACCTGTTATAGCTTGGTGAATAGATAGCCAAACGCCTACAATCCAATGGCAGGTACAGCTTTCTGCTTGCCAGGGAATAGGTCTATTCAAGGTCTGTAACCTGCTATAGCATGGTGAACAGGAGACCTTACGCCTTCAATCCAATCTCAAGTAGTGCCAACTACATGCCTGGGAATAGGTCTATTCAAAATCTATAACCTGTTATAGCATGGTGAATAGACCGCCTAACGCCTTCAATCCAATGGCAAGTACAGCCATCTACTTGCCATAGAATAGGTCTATTCAAAATCTGTAACCTGTTGTAGCTTGGAGAATAGATTGCCTAACGCCTTCAATCCAATAGCAAGTGCAGCCAGATACTTGCCAAAGAATAGGTCTATTCAAAATATATAATCTGTTGAGGCTTGGTGAATAGGTCGACTAACGCCTTCTACCAATGGCAAGTACAGCCAGCTACTTGCCAGAGAATATTTCTGTTCAAAATCTAAAACCTGTTACAGCTTGGTGAATCGATCGCATAACGCCTTCAATCCAATGGCATGTACAGCCATCTACTTGCCAGAGAATAGGTCTATTCAAAATCTATAAGCTGTCATATTTTGGTGATTAGATCACCTAACGCCT
>NW_016962907.1:833-1037 GCF_001483705.2 Eufriesea mexicana
GCAAGTACAGACATCTACTTGCCGGAAAATTGGTCTATTCAATATCTATAATCTGCTGTAGCTTGGTGAATAGATCGACTAACGCCTTCAATCCAATGGCAAGTATAGTCATCTACTTGCCAGAGAATAAGCCTATTCAATATCTATATGCTGTCATACCTTGGTGATTAGATCGCCTAACGCCTTCAATCCAATGGCAAGTAC
>NW_016962908.1:0-879 GCF_001483705.2 Eufriesea mexicana
GAGCTTTGTGAGTTGTTAATAACTACAGCAACAATGGAACTGACACTTGTCATTATAGAATTGCTATGTGATTACAGTCATCATTCCAGATATCTTTCCAACGGCTACAGTGGTCTCTTGGAGGCTGTACTACGCACCATGCTGGCAACTGTAAGTGTGTCCGGCCATATCTGATCTATACGTTGATTATTCTATAAAAGCTGTTTAATTTAAGCCATCAGTGCACAAATTAATCCAACCGCTACAGTACCTTGATGCTGGCAGTGCACAGAAGTGTGTTATCAAATGTTAACACATCTGGTGATTATGGATATGTCATTTGCCATCTCGGAACTGCTATAGAACATAAAACTCCTGCGAACAGCTTAGTCAAACGGCTACAGGGCTCCGCTGATTTGTACATACAGGGCAATTGAACATACAGGGCAGTATTTACATGTGCCAAATTCGTCGGCGACAGCTGCTCTGTCCATCGATAATTCGTACAATTGCTGAGGAACTTAGGTGAAACGCAGACAGAAATTATCTGTCTACAGCATTGTGTAGATCAGTATTCTAAGTACAGTATTTCCCTTACCAAATATAAATCCCGTTATTTGATGTACACATAGTTTGTTCTAGAATTACTGTAGAATCTAAATCATCAATTTACGAATTTGAACAACCTCAAAAAGACTCTGCTAATGGCTGTAGTGCTCAGTACCTTATTGCCTAGTGTCAATGTCGCCAGGGACGATTTCAACGTCCGGTAATATTCAAAAACAGCAAAAGGGCTAAGATGATTAGCGAACAGTGTTATTGAATGTCTATGTATTGCTTAGACGGCGGCACTCAGTACGCACTGTTATTTGTCAGCATCTCTGCGCATATGTGGTCAAT
>NW_016962909.1:0-733 GCF_001483705.2 Eufriesea mexicana
AGAGTACCTTTGTCTCTCGTGATATACACGGTTATTCGGTAGATTTTGCTCTATACAGTGCTCAGCTGTTTTCTGCTTGGTCCTGTGTTGGCCAGCAATAGCGGTCGCGGGACGATAAGTTGTATTATGCTACGCTCGGTTACGCTAGGAAACGACATGTTATGTTAGGATACCTTCAGCCCTTGTGCTATACACATCGATGTAGCGGATTTCTGCGCTCAGCTGTGCCCTAGTGCATTCTGCTTGGCTCTGGAGAGTAGAACAATAGTGTCCTCGGCACGTTCTGCCGAGTTATATTACGTTCGGTTTTGTCCTGTTTGGTTAGGCTAGGATCGGGCGGCTTCATCTTTCGCGCTGTACACTGCTGTTCTGTGGATTTCTGCTCTCTACTCTCCTCTCATACGTTCTGGTTGTCTCAGGGGTATCGCAATGTTGGTCTCGCCACGCTATGTTGAGTAAGGCTACTTTATGTTTGTTTAGGTTAGCGTAGGTAAGGTTTGGATATCGCTGTCTGTTGTGCTGTACACAGCAATCCGGCGAATTTCTGCGCTCTAGAGTTCTCTAGGATATTCTGCATGACTCTGGGGAGGCCAACGATAGTGTTCTCGGCACGTTATGTTGGGTTAAGCTACGATACGATAATCTGGGTTAGGTCTGGATAGCTTAGACCTTCGTGGCAGACACTGCTCTTCGGTGTATCCTTTTGCACTACTGTATTCTAATACGCTCCGCT
>NW_016962910.1:0-945 GCF_001483705.2 Eufriesea mexicana
TGTTAGGTTAGGTTATGTTAGGTTAGGTTAAGCACGGTTAGCTCGGTTAGGTTATGTCATGTAGGGTTAGGTTAGGTTAGGGTAGGTTTGGTTAGGTTAGGTTAGGATAGGTTAGGTTAGGTTAGGTTAGGTTAGGTCAGATCAGATCAGGCCAGGCCAGGACAGGTAAGGTCACAACAGGTAAGGTCAGTTCAAGCCAGTAGAGGCTAGGACATTCCATGTGGTGTCAGGTGATGTCAGGTCAGGTCGGGGCATGTCAGGTCATGTCAGGTCGTTTCAGTTAATGTCAGGTACGGTCAGGTCAGGTAAGGTTAGGTTATTTTATGTTAGGTTAGGTTAGGTTATATTACAATCGGTTAGATTAGGTTAGGTGAATTTAGGTTAGGTTTGATTACGATAGGTTAGGATTGGTTGGGTTGGGTTAGGTTAGGTTAGGTTATGATTGGTTTTGTTATATTAGGGTAAGTTAGGTTAAGTTAGGTTAGGTTATGTTAGGTCATGTCAGGTCAGTTCATGTCAGGTCAGTGCAGGTCAGGGCAGGCCAGGCAATGTCAGGCCACGTCAGGCTGGGCCAGGCCAGGCAATGTCAGGCCAGGTCAGGTCAAGGCAGGTCGTGCCAGGTCAGGTCAGGTCAGGCACGACCAGGCAATGTCAGGGCACGTCAGGTCCGGTCAGTTCAGCTAATGTCAGGTCGGGTCAGGTCAGGTCATGCTAGGTTATGTTATTCCAGGTTAGGTTAGGTTAGATTACAATATGTTAGGTTAGGTTAGGTGAGTTTAGGTTAGGCTTGATTTCGATAGGTTAGGATTGGTTGATTAGGTTAGGTTACGTTAGGATTTGTTGGGTTATGTTAGGTTAGGTTTGGTTAAGTTAGGTTAGGACAGGTTATGTTAGGTCATGTCATGTCAGGTCAGGTCAGGTCAGATCATGTCATGTCAGGTCAGG
>NW_016962911.1:0-526 GCF_001483705.2 Eufriesea mexicana
ACAAGTGGTAATAATTATGAAAGGTAAAGTTAAATTGAATATAGAGTGTAAATGTTGCATTAATGCAAAAATATGTTGAAATATCTATAGGAACTTGGAAACTGTAAATGCAGCCGGAATAATGTGGTACATGGAATTGATTGGGCCAGTAAAGTCAACGTTAAAAGAAGATAAAAGGTACATCTTACTTACTGATGATTATTCGAGAAAAGAACCATTCGGTTGACTGATTTATAAATGACTAAAGATTTAATATGAAATATTATTGATGAAGGATTTCTTTTATTATAGGAGACTTACAAACATGGGTAATATTTAAATGCAAAAGCCAGCCACTAAGGGTAAAGTAATAAGTATCATTTCAATGGATTGTATATCTGTTTTTAAAAATTTAACTGATATACAATATTTACTTTCCAAATTTCTATATTAACATATTAAATAATTTCTAATTTGAATTACGATAATGAATAATAAATTTTAATAAATTTGATTTTAAAAGTATTTTACATTAATCAAACTAATA
>NW_016962912.1:0-466 GCF_001483705.2 Eufriesea mexicana
ATCCAATCCCGTTAAGGAATAAATCACTCTACGCGAATCAGTGGAAAAATCCGGTTCAAAAAGACTAATTCAAAAGATAGATGCCAAAAAAGTAAATTGCGTCGTACGATCTGACAGCCACTGACACATTCGGCACTATTTTAGAAAAACGCACGCTCGAAACCGAAAAAAAATATCCAATCCCGTTAAGGAATATCCAATCCCGTTAAGGAATAAATCACTCTACGTGAATCAGTGGAAAAATCCGGTTCAGAAAGCCTAATTCAAAAGATAGAAGCCAAAAAAGTAAATTGTGTCGCACGATCTGAGAGCCACTGACACTTTCGGCACTATTTCTCGAAAACGCATGCTCGGAACCGAAAAAAAATATCCAATTCCGTTAAGGGAAAAATTACTCTACGTCGTTATACCGAAAAAATCTAACCGAGAAGCCTAATTTCAGAAATATAGGCGAATAAAGTATACT